>NC_052161.1:60801472-60899905 GCF_902713615.1 Scyliorhinus canicula | reverse complement strand
TTTATATATGTCCCTTAATTTTGTGCACTCACAATCAGCTCTCCACCCCTCTACCTCCTTACTCCAGGGAAACCAACCCCAACTGAGCCCCTCTTTAAAGGATAGAGGTGACTGGTGATGATTTAAAAATATATATTTTATTCCAAACTCAAACAAGATTGTGTTCTGAAAATCACCCACAATCATTGCATATAGTTTGTAACATTTTGCCCTTTAACCCCCCCCCCCCCGCCTCCCCCCCACCCAGTGACAGACAGATCCTTGAAGATGGATAGGCAGGCACCTCTGCACATAGAACCCTTACTCCAACCCTCTCGGGATGAACTTAACCTTTACCAGGCTCAAAGATGTTCAGGACCCCCACCCATGCCCCCACCCCCGGTGACATAGCTAATCGCCAGTTCAGCAAAATCGTTCGCCGGGCAATCAGGGAGGCGAAATCCCACAACATCAGCCCTCCTGCAGCCTTGGCAACTCCCTAATTCCAAAAATTGCCACCAAGGGCAGGGTGTTACATCCAACCCCATTATCTCCAATAGAGCCCTGAACACCACTTCCCAAAAGACTTCCAGTTTCACACCGTCACCCCCCCCCCCTCCCCCCCCCGCCACCCCCCCCCCCGCCCCCAAGGACATATGGGCAAGGTTCGCTGGCCCTCACCCACATTTCTCACAGTGAACCTCCTCTGCAGAGAAGAACACCTTCATCCAGGCCCACGTCAAATGCATCCTATGCACCACCTGCAATTGAATGAGACTCATTCTCACAAATCAGGACATTGCATTATACCTCACTCCATATTCCCCCACCCTAGCTCGGTCCCCAGATCTTCTTCCTACCCGCCCTTGAACATTTCTACTAAAGTCATCTCTTTCTTTCCCAAACACCCATAAATATCATCAATCCCCCATTCCCCCCACACGCCTGGAGCTAACAGCTTTTCCAATAATGGATACTCCGGTATTTGGTGGAAAGTAGGCAACTCCTTCCATGCGTAATCCCGAACTTGTCAGTATCTGAACTCACTCCCCTTAGGGAACTCAAACATCCCCTGAAGCTCTGCCAAATCTGCAAACCGTTCTCCTACTCCTTCACCCACCCTACCCCAGCCCTCTGCCACCTCTCAGATTGCGTTCATCTGTCTGCGCGCAAACCTATGGGGCTGGAGTCTCCGCAGCCCGCGCCACAAATCGCGGCCAGTGCCGGGTGGAGAATCCAGTTTGATGCTGTAATCGGGTCAGGCGCCGGTTTGACGATTCTCCGGGCACCAAAAACCACGTCACCGGCGAGTACGTCGCGCCGCCGGGAGGCCATTGCCAGAGGTCCACTCAGCAATCCTCCCGACCGGCTGAGTTCCCGACGGCGTGGAACTAACCACCTATTGCCGGTCGGGATGCCCTGGTCAGGGGCGGGCAGATCGGAGACCAATCGGAGACGCTTGTAGGCGGCCAGGGATTTAATGTGCGGGGGTTGAGATCGGGCGTGCGGCCGATCGGGGGATGTCTCTTTCTTCGGTCTGGCTCCGCAGTCCGAATCCGCCATGAAACACAGCGCGGCCGCTGGAGACCGCCGCAGTGTGCATGCGCGGCTTCTGACCCAGAAATACGGGGGCCCGTATCTGCAGCATTCACTCTGCGAACTTACTTGCCTCCTGCAGGGCTATGAATTCATTTAACTGTTTTTCAGGGATTTCAGGAGTAAAACTCCACCGTTTTAAGCCGGCGTGGAGACATAGTCCCAATGCTGGAGATTCCAGCCCATAATTCCTGCACAGCGGGTCAGTACCAGCGCCCACCCCAACTTAAAATGCTTCCGTAACTGATTCCAGATCTTTATCGCTGGCACCATCACCAGGCTATTAGTATTTCCCCAAGCCAAACGGGAGTGGGCTGTTAACATAGCCCTTAAACTCGACCCCCTACAGGAGTATTCCTCCACACCCATTCCTACCCTCCACCAACATTGTCTCACCGTCAGGGGCAGCAGGGTAGCATGGTGGTTAGCATAAATGCTTCACAGCTCCAGGGTCCCAGGTTCGATTCCCGGCTGGGTCACTGTCTGTGTGGAGTCTGCACGTCCTCCCCCTGTGTGCGTGGGTTTCCTCCGGGTGCTCCGGTTTCCTCCCACAGTCCAAGATGTGTGGGTTAGGTGGATTGGCCATGCTAAATTGCCCATAGTGTCCTAATAAAAGTAAGGTTAAGGGGGGGGGTTTGTTGGGTTACGGGTATAGGGTGGATACGGGGTTTGAGTAGGGTGATCATGGCTCGGCACAACATTGAGGGCCGAAGGGCCTGTTCTGTGCTGTACTGTTCTATGTTCTATGTCTCCACATTAGCTGTACGTAATAGTGCAGCAGATTTGGGGAACGCTAACCCCCCCCCCCCACTCGCCTCTTCCTCTGCCAAAGGGCCCTACTGATTCTCGGTGTTGTGCCTGCTGCACAAACACGGAATTCAATCCATCTGCCCTTCAAAAAAAGGCCATAGGAGAAACATTGGGAGAGACTGGAAGATAAACAAGACACCCTCGGCAACACATTCAACTTAACGGCCTGCACCCTCCCTGCTACTGACAACGGAAAAGCGTTCCATCTCCTCAGATCCCCCTTAACCTTCTCCTCCACCAGCACTATTAAGCTCCACCTGTGCATCATTACCAATCATGCACAACCTGAATCCCCAAATACCGGAACCTCAGCAAACCTCAATGGGAAAGGCCCAATTTCATACTCCTCCCCAAGTCATTCACTGGGAAGACCTCGGACTGTATACTCCGCACCCTTGCGCCAAAATCACGGCTGACGCAGTGGTGTGGATTGGAGGCCAGGAGGGGCCTTATAGGATGCCGGGGGGTGATCGTGCGGGGGTTGAGGGTCGGGCACGCGGCCGATCGAAGGGGACTCTTTTGTGGGTCTAGCTCCGCGGTCTGAGTCCGCCATGGGGCGCGGGCGCTGGATGCCGCTGGAAGCCGCCGCTTTGCGCATGAGCGGCTTTGCTGCTCCATGAGCAGCCTCTGACCGGAAGCGCGGGGGCCCGTATCTGCAGCAAAAGCTGCGAGATCTACTCTGGGCCCCTGATAGCCCCCGCAGGAACTCGTGTCCCTTTGATCCAGGGTTTTCAGGCATAAAACTCTACCGTTTTGACACCGGCACGGGAACATAGTTCCAATAATGGACAATCCAGCCCCTCATTCTTTCCCACATTCAATTTGTCCCCAGTGATGGCATTGTATTTTTTCGAACAAGTTCATAATTCTTCTCATGCTCTCCAAAGGGTCTGCAATAAGCCATCAGCATACGACACCCTATGTTTCTTAGCCCCTTCACAATCCCCCACTACTCCCCAAATGAAGGAGCACAATAGCCAAAGGCTCTATCGACAATGCAAATAACAATGGCAACAAAGGGCACCCCTGCCTCGTTCCCCTGTGCAGCCTAAAGTTCTTAAAATCCATCCCATTCGTTTGCACACATCGTCGTGGGGGATATGTAGAGTAACTGTATCCATGTCTAAAATGTCGGCCCAAACCCAAACCTCCTGAAGGCTTAATTGGGGTCAAAGGCCTTTGCCACATCCATTGACACTATCGTCTCTGGCACCCTGCTCCACAATGGCTTAATGACCAGGTTCAATAGCCTCCCAGTGTTGTTCGACAGCTGCCGCCCCTTCATGAAACTTGTCTGGTTGTCTTCTCCTGCACACACCCCTCCAATCACCTTGATGGCAACCTGGCCAATATCTTCACGTCCGTATTTATCAATGAAAAGTGTCTGTATGACTCACACTCCGGTGGATCCATAACTTTCTTTGGAATCAAAGAAACAGAGACCTGTGATAACGTAATTGGCAAATGCCCCCTCTCCAGTGCCTCATGAAACATACTCAGGAGGTGTGGGGCCCATTCCCCCAAGAACATCTTGTAAATTCCACTGGGAAGCCATCCAGCCCTGGAGCCTTCCCCAACTGCATTGATCCCAACCCCTTCACTATCTCCTGCAACCCCAGCGGCTCCTCCAATGCTTGCCGCTTCTCCTCCCTCACCTCTGAGAACTCCAACCCATTCAAGAAGCGCCCCATATCCGTCTTTCCCCGGGCTCAGATTGATACAACCCTCTCGATAAAAGGCCTCATTAATTTAGACCATAAGACCATAAGATATGGGAGCAGAATTAGGCCACTTGGCCCATCGAGTTTGTTCTACCATTCAATCATGACGGATATTTTTCTCATCCTCATTCTCCTGCTTTCTCCCCATAACCCCTGATCTCCTTATTGGTCAATTTGCTCTGGTGTCATCACCACACTGCACCCAGCCGCCCCTACCTGCCCAATTTCTCATGCCACCACCTGTCATCTCAACTGTTGGGCCGGCAGGCGACTAGCCTTCTCACTGTACTCATATTGGGCACCTCCATCCCTACAGAGCTGACTCACCATCTTTCCCATTGTCAATTGGTCAAACTGCCTCTGCAATTACTTCCTCTCCGCCAAAAGCCCCCTAGTCGGGGCCTCTGAATACCTGTGGTCTAATTCCACTATACCCTCCAGCAACCTCCACCTCACCTCCCTCTCTACCTCATCCCTATCGGCTTTAAAAGAAATCACCTGCCCCCGGAATACTGCTTTCAATGCCACAGAGAATGTGGCCGCAGAGATCTCGCCATTCTTTTTTAAAAGTTAAAGTACCCAATTCATTTATTTTCCCAATTAAGGGTCAATTTAGCAAGGCCAATCCACCTACCCTGCACATCTTTGGTTTCTGGGGGAGAGACCCACGCAGACACAGGGAGAATGTGCAAACTCCACATGGACAGTGACCTGTGGCCGGGTTCGAACATGGGTCCTCTGCGCGGTGAGGCAGCAATGCTAACGACTGAGCCACCGTGCCATCCCCAAGAGGGCTCCCCAAACTGATTAAAATCTACATAACTCTTTATTGACAACTGTACCTTATCGCAAAACTTTTTATCCATGAGTAACCCCAAATTGAATCTCCACCCCGGTCACTGCGCCCGCTCTGCCTCAGGCCTCACAATTACATAGAACATAGAACAGTACAGCACAGAACAGGCCCTTCGGCCCTCGATGTTGTGCCGAGCAATGATCACCCTACTCAAACCCACGTATCCACCCTATACCCGTAACCCAACAACCCCCCCTTAACCTTACTTTTTAGGACATTACGGGAAATTTAGCATGGCCAATCCACCTAACCCACACATCTTTGGACAGTGGGAGGAAACCGGAGCACCTGGAGGAAACCCACGCACACACGGGGAGGACGTGCAGACTCCGCACAGACAGTGACCCAGCCGGGATAGTGCGGCGCATGGTCTAAAATGACTATGCCTGCATACTCCGCCCCCATGACCTCCGCCAGCATCTCCTTCCCACCACAAAAAATATTCGGGCATACACCCGGTGAACCCGGGAGAGAAACAAATAATCCCTCTCCCCAGGACACCTCCATGGATCAATCCCCCCCCACCCCCCGCCCATCTGTTCCGTAAGCACCCCTAACTTGGGCCTTGACCTGTCCAGCCTCAGACCCAACACACAATTAAAATCTGAGTGGAATGTTTGCTCAACGCACCCTCTCCTGAATCACACCTGGTCCTTTAATAATAATCTTTATTGTCACAAGTAGGCTTACATTAACACTGCAGTGAAGTTACTGTGAAAAGCCCCTAGTCACCACACTCCGTCGCCTGTTCAGTTACACAGAGGGAGAATTCCGAATGTCCAAATTGCCTAACACCACGTCTTTCAGGGCTTTCCTGGGTCCTGCAGGAAAACTGCATCAGCCTTTAGATTCTTTAAATGCGCATATACCCTTGACCTTTTAACCAGCCATTTAGCCTCGGACATTCCAGGTTACTACCCTCATCAGGGGCTTCCCTCCCCGTCTAATAAGGTCCGCCATCACCCCCTAATTTAAGTTCCATCCAGCTATCAGCTCTCCAAACCACTTGACCTCACACAAAATGGCCACCCCCTCCATCTCCCCCTCGGTCTACCTTGATAAACAACTGAGCCACCAACTGAACACTTCCCCATCTCCCTTTCCTCCCACTCCTTCCTTTCCCATCCCCTTCTCGACGACCCCTCCCCACTCTGGCTAGCCAGCACAGATGCCACCCCCACATTGCTTCCGTTTACTCTCATTTCTCGCCAGCATGGCGGCCCCTGCCTGGAGGGCTAAACAAAGGACCCAACCACCACCTCCCATCTCACTCATCCCGCCCACTCTACTTTCTCTATCCACTCCACTCTTCAATTCATCGTGCCCCCCCCCCCCCCCCCCCCCCCCCCCCCCCCCACGCACCAAACACACCTACAAAAATTTCCATGTTAGGACAAATCACCAGCCCCTTAGAACTAGGAAGCGCACATAAAGGACATCACACATACATACAAAAATCAATAACATATCACAGATGTAATAAAACATACCCCTGATAAATCGTGAAACATACAAAATGTCCCAAACCTAACCCTCCCCTAGCCCACGGTCCCGAACAAAGCAACTCACCTCTTCTGGCATCTCAAAATAATGCTCTTTGCCCTTGAACGTTACCCACAACTTGGTCGGGTACAACACCCCAAACTGAATGTAGCTCCGGTAGAGTTCAGCTTTGGCCGTGATGAATCCGGCCCGCCTCTTGGCCAGGCCAGTCCCAATGTCTTGATATCCCGTGACCTGATTTCCTTCCCAGCTATAGTTCTGCGTTGCTTTGGCAACCTCAAAATTTTCTCTTTATCTTGAAACTTGTGCATTCACAGCCCTTGGCTTCTGTCTCAGGGATCAGTGGGCCCTATCCACTTCAGGTCCTTCTCAAATACCTTTTCATCCACCAAATTCTTAAACATCTGCATCACGTAATTGGTGGCACTCATTTTCTCTGCTCCCTCTGGCTCACCCAAGATCCGCAGATTCTGCTGCCTAGACCGATTTTCCTGCTCGTTAACCCTTGCCTGCAGCACCTTGCACATTTCCCCAAACATCTCCACCTCCATCTCCCTTCCCCTCTTCCCCCTCCCCCAGTGACCTCTGATCCTCAACATGCTTGGCCCTCCTATCTCTACCACTACATTTAGGGGCAGCACGGAAGCACAGTGGTTAGCACAGTTGCTTCACAGGTCCAGGGTCCCAGGTTCGAGTCCCAGCTTGGGTGGGAATCTGTGCGGAGTCAATACGTTCTCCCCGTATCTGCGTGGGTTTCCTCCGGCTGCTCCAGTTTCCTCCCACAAGTCACAAAAGACGTGCCTGTTAGGTAATTTGAACACTCTGAATTCTCCCTCTGTGTACCCGCCCAGGCGCCGGAATGTGGCGACTAAGGAATTGTCATAGTAACGTCATTGCAGTGTTCATGTAAGCCTATTTGTGACAATAAAGATAATTATTATTGTATTATTATAATGCTGTTGCAATTAAATCTCTGATTTGAATATGAACATGGGTAATAATTCTCCTGATTCGGGTATGCTAATTTCCGATTGTTGTGTCTGACCTTGATGTTCCCCTGGCTGTTTAGATTTCACCATATTCATCCGGGCTTGTCCTGGAGTTTGCTGACCTGTCAGTGTTTAATTTAGACATAACTCATTTTTCTCCCAGTCGTAGGGGGTGTTTCGAGGAATCTATCCTTCATTTTCCCATTGATTACCATAACATCTGGAATTAGGAATTCCATTTTTAGGCGACTGTTGTCTCTGTGGTGGTTGCCAAGGGGGTCCTTGAGGGGATTCTCCTGAGAATAATTGTCGTTGATGGAACCGGGTCCCCGTGAGTCCCAATCATCTCTCTTGGAGAGTTTTCTTTAAGGCTGCTATGAGTCCACTATCTTTTAGCTATCCTTTTTTAAAAATAGTTTGTCAATGCTGGCACAAGGATTTCAGAGACTTGACTAACTTTTGCTTGGTTGAGATGTCCAATTCGTTAGAATGAGTAGTGATGCGACCATCAATTCACATGAGACAGAGAGTTGAAGTGAACAGTGGTTTTAATCAGGTAGAACTGTGCCTGCCTGCGACTACACTGTACTGAGTGCCGCCTACGGGCTGCAGATCTATATACCTCCCCCGAGGGGGCGGAGCCATAGGCGGAGCCCACAAGGGCACTGACATAATCCGATGTAATGTAATGTAATACAATGGTGAATGGTAGCAGTAATACATTCACTACAAGTAGTCTATTAGTCTTAAGTAAACAGTCCAATACATGCACCTACAGAATGATTACAGCAAGAACTGCTGCCAGGGGTATTTATCTCGAAGCTGTACTGGTAAGCCCAGTCTCTGGATTCTAAAACATTGTGTCTGCAGCGTAAGCTGCAAGCTGTTAACCCTTTCAGGGATTCTGCATTTACTACTTCATATATTTCTTGGGATACTCTGTATTTTCTTTCCTGCATTTTGTTTATTTGTACGTCTACAGGTTTGAACGCGTTCTATTACGGATCACACCATTTCTTTCCTTACCGTGTTTCAAATATTTTTATGAAGTTAAACCTCACAAACCAACGCTTTGGGTGCCATCTGTCGCTGGTTTAGGTATTCCCAGACCCAAATGTATAATCTTACATGTCTATTTCTGACTGAGCTAATGGGGGAGGAAAGACTATCTTTCTGTCCGACACAAAATGAGCTCTCACTAGAGGGAGATTACTGTCCAGTGCTTAAACAGTTAAACAGATTTCAGTCACCCCCCAATGGAAGTTTTTGCCTACATCACCCATAATTAGATCGTCCTACCTTTTTTGGTTGTGGATCCTTTGTCACTTAAGACTTCCTAAATGAGTGTCTAGGACTTATGTAAAATGCACAGTTTATATTTTTTAGTGGGAATTTTATTAAGAAAACATTTGAGATTGTAAAATACAAAGACAGTTTAAAAAGAGGACTGTGTTAACAGCTATCTGCTGATGGATTTTCTTCATTATGAGAAAGATATTGGACTTCCGGTGGCAACATGTAGGAGGAGGTTGCAGGTTGGGTAGCTCTTGCCACAGTCCTCGGTTTTTGGTCTTTTTCACCTGATTTTGGGAGAATTTACATGGAAACCTGACCCAGTTGAAAGTTAGTTACAGGAGGATGTCTGAGAACCAAGGAAAGAATATTTTGAAGAAACGTGCGAGCACTAGTCTGCTGATGGTTGACTTCACTGAGGAGTGCGGTGGGAGGAAAAATGGCGGTGGTGAGCTCTGCAGATGGGGTCACTCTAGTAACGATGGATGTGCTGGTGGAGGTGATGGCGGCTGAGTTCGAGAAGCAGTTCAGCAATTATTTCGAGTAGCTGGGAGAGAAATGCTGGAGAGTCTTAAGCAGTCTGTGGAGGACTAGTTGGCCCTGGTAAAGGAAGCAATTGGAAAGACATCGGAGATGGTGCAGGGAGCATGGTGAGGTGTTGAAGGGCTGGAGGTAACACTGTCCAGGCACAGTGACCAGCTTGTTTCTCTGGAGGCCGAAGGTGGAGGACAGTAATAAGGGCCTGAGAGCAACTTTCGAGGACCTGGAAAACAGGTCCCGGCAGCTGAATCTACAGATTGTGGGGATGCCTGAGGGTGTGGAGGGCCCATGGTTGGTGGAGTACTTTTCAGCAAAGTTTGGGAAGCTGTTGGGGGAGGAGGAAGAACCCTCCACTTCAAGGTGGAAGAAGGCACAGCAGTCATTCTGGCCGAAGCCATGGACTATCAAACCACCTAGGGCTGTGATAGTTTGCTTTCATGGCTACCAGATAAAGGAGGAGGTGCTGCGATGGGCTAAGCAGGACCGTGAGGTGAGGTGGGAAGGCAGTGGTATTTGGACATACCAAGATGTCACAGTGGACTTGGCGAGAAGGTGGGCAGCATTCAATAGAAGGCATCACCTTATAAAAACAGAAAGCATTTTAGAGTGGTCTACCTGGCAAAGCTGATGATCACGCAAAACTCCAAGGATCAATTCTTCGAGATGCCGGTGGAGGCAAAGGCGTTCATGAAGGTAGAGGTACTGGGTCTGAACTGAGAATAGTAGAAGTAGGACTTTGTTTTAAAAGGAATTGTTGGAGGGCTATGCGTTTTGTATTTTCTTGGTTTAATTTGGGGCTCTTTATTCTTTTTGTATTATGGTATTGTTAATTGAAAAGTGTTTTGGGGGATTGTTTATTGAATGGGGTTGCTTTGTTCTTTTGTCTTTTGTGGTTTTAGGGGCTGGTACATGGAAATGGAGAGGAGGGGTGAGGGAGGTTCAGAGGGGGAGGGATTTTTGAGGTATTAAGCTGTGTGTAGAAGGTTCCTTCGGTTTGGTTTTTGTTGATTATTGGGTGGGGCAGGTGGGGGAAATTGCAGTACGCTAGTAAATGGGAGCAAAGTGGAGGGAGGGACTGCGGCCTGCTGATCCATGTGGTGCAGGATTTGGTGTGTCTGGAAGGTGTGAATGGTGGGAGGATGGGGATGGTGGAGATAAGAGCAATTTCAAGAGGATGTAGTTGTTTAGTTGTTTTTTGGGGGGGTGATAGGGGATGACGGGGGGGGGGGGTCTGGTAGGTTGCTGACGGTGACTGAGGCTTGTTCTTTGTCCTATGTGATGGGTGGGGCCAGGTGCCATCTTGCGTGGGTTCTGCTGGTTGGTGCATGGTGGGTGGGGGGAGGGGGGGATGCAAATTCCAGATGTAGAATGTGGTGGCGGATCTGGGGGGCAGATATGTGATGGTCTTCGTGAAGGGCAGGCAGCTCGCGAGTAATATAAGACGACTGTTGAATGTGGTGATGAATCTGTCGGGGGCTCTGGTACCAGAGGTGGTGGTGTCCATGGATGCGGAGAAGGCATTTGATCGGGTGGAGTGGCGGTACTTGTTCGAGGTTTTGGGTAGGTTTGGGCTGAGATTTGTGGCATGGGTACAGTTGCTGTATGTGGCATCAAGGGTGAGGGTGAGGACGAATGATATGAGCTCACAAACCTTTGGTTTACACAGGGTACAAGGTGGGGTGCCCAATGTTGCCATTGCTGTTTGCACTGGCCACAGAGCCATTGGCGATGGCGCTCAGGGGGTCGGCAGAGTGGCATGGGACTATCAGGGGACAGAGGGAGCATCGGGTGTTGCTCTATGCCGATGACCTCTTGCTGTATGTTTCGGATCCGTTGGAGAGTATGGGAGGATTATGGATCTGCTGGGGAGGTTTGGAGGGTTCTCGGGGTACAAGCTGAATGTTGGGAAAAGAGAGGTCATCCGTGTGAATGAGCTGGGACAGCGGCTAATTTAGGGGGGATGCTACTTACGGTAGCGAGGGATAGGTTTAGTTATTTGGGGATTCAGGTAGCGAGGGAATGGACGGGGCTCCATTAGTGAAACTTAACAAAGCTGGTGGAGGAGGCTAGGGAGGATCTTAAGAGGTGGGATACATTGCACTTAACGTTGGCGGGGAGGGTCCAAGTGGTGAAAATTAATATTCTGCCGAGGTTCTTGTTTATCTTTCAAACTCTTCCGATATTTATAGCAAAGGTCTTTTTTCGGAAAATGGACACGATCATTTCTGACTTTGTATGAGCGGGGAAGGTGCCGAGGGTGGGGGGGACACTGTTACAGAGGCAGAGGCAGCAGGCGGGGAGTTGGCGTTGCTGAACCTGCTTCATTATTATTGGGCGGTGAATGTGGACAAAGTGCGGCTTTGGTGGGAAGGAGAAAGGGTAGAGTGGGTTCGGATGGAGGAGGAATGTCGTAAGCGGTCTAGTTTGAGGGCTTTGGTGACGGCAACATTGCCAATGGCTCCAAGTAGATATTCAGGGAGCCCAGTGGTGCAGTCCATGGTGAAGATATGGAATCAGGTGAGGAGGCATTTTAAGGTGGAAGGGATGTCAGTGCTAACGCCGCTATGCGAGAATCATGGGTTTGAGCCGGGGGGACGGATGGATAGTGTATAAGGAGGTGGAGGGAAGTGGGGCTGGTCAAGTTGAGGGATCTGTATTTGGAGGAAAGGTTTGTCAGTTGAAGGAGCTAAGGCAGAGTGTTGAGCTGCTGAGAGGGGGTGAGTTCAGGTACCTGCAGGTTAGGGACTTTGCACAAAAGTTCGGGAGGGGGTTCCCTAGGTTGCCGGGATACATCCTGCTGGAGTGACTGCTGCTTCCAGATGTGGAAGGGGAGGGAAGAATTGGGGATATATACAAGTGGCTGGGGGAGCATGGAGGCGAGCGGGTGGTGAAGATCAAGGAGAAATGGGAAGCGGAGTTAGGAGGGGAGATCAATTGGGGAATATGGAGTGAGGCACTGCATAGGGTAAACGGAACCTCCTCTTGTGCAAGGATGAGCCTGATACAGTTTAGGGTGATGCACAGGGTACATATGACTCGGGCGAGAATGAGTGGGTTCTTTCAGGGGGTAGCAGATAAGTGTGAGAGGTGTGGGCGGGGGCTAACGAATCACGCGCACATGTTTTGGGGTTGCGAAAAATTGGGAAAATTCTGGGCAGGAGTGTTTGCAGTCTTATTCACGATAATGGAGGAGGAACTGGACCCGGATCCGTTGGTGGCGCTATTTGGGGTCTCAGAGAAGCCGGAGCTCATGGAGAGGAGGAAGGCCAATGTCTTGGCCTTCGCCTCTCTGATTACACGGCGACGAACTTTGCTTGAGTGGCGGTCAGCATCGCCACCGGGGTAGTGGCTTGGTTAGGTAACCTGTACGGTTTCCTGTGATTAGAGAAGATAAAGTATGAGTTGAGGGTCTCTTCAGGGGGGTTTGAGGAAAGGTGGGGGATGTTTGTGACTGTGGTTAAGGGTCTGTTCGTCGCGGGGGAGGGGCGCGAAAAAGGGGAAAACTGTACAGACTGTACAGTTGATTGTTGGGAGGTATGTTTCCCGGGGTGTTTATTCACTGTAATCTGTTCTATACATGTTTGTAATAAAATAATTTTTAAAAAAATGATACGTGATGATCTCGGGAATACTGGAGGGCGGGTCAGTAGTTTTGGGGAATGAACCTGCTCCAAATTGGGATGATGTAGAGTTTATGAAGAGGGTGGTGGCGACTATCTCGGAGAGGGATATGCATCAGTTGATACTGGGGTGATTGGAATAAAGTTTTGGATCTGAAGGTGGAGTGTTCCAAACCAAAGTCTGTGTCCTCTGTGCCTGAGCTCACGACCACGTGGTTCACTCATGGTCTCAGCCGTTCGGGAACCCGGTGTGGCAGGTGCGGACTGTGTCCAACGACGCCACAGTCGGGCGGGAGCCATGCTGCTGGCCCGGGAGGTTTCCACAGGGGCTGGGGGGACTGGTGGGGAGGTGGTCAGGGGATGGCGAGGGGGTGTCCGGGGGACACAATCTGGCAGTACGGGTCTGTGCACGGCCGATGCCATGTTGTAAAGCGCGACCGCTGCAGGTCGTCACCTTGCGCATGCACGGGCACTGACCCGGTAATTCTCCAGCCGTTTATTTCGTGGAGGTCGGGTATTTTACGTGGCACAGCTGCTCGCCCCTCACCGGTCGCAGCATCGGTGAGGGGGCGCACCAATTCTTTCCATGTAAAACGCCATGAAACATAGAATTTATTTACATAGAATTTACAGTGCAGAAGGAGGCCATTCAGCCCATCGAGTCTGCACCGGCTCCTGGAAAGAGCACCCTACCCAAGGTTAACACCTCCACCCTATCCCCACAACCCAGTAACCCCACCCAACACTAAGGGCAATTTTGGACACTAAGGGCAATTTATCATGGCCAATCCACCTAACCTGCACATCTTTGGACTGTGGGAGGAAACCGGAGCACCCGGAGGAAACCCACGCACACACGGGGAGGATGTGCAGACTCCGCACAGACCGTGACCCAAGCTGGAATCGAACCTTGGACCCTGGAGCTGTGAAGCGATTGTGCTATCCACAATGCTACCGTGCTGCCCCCCTCCGTACTTAGCCTCAGAATCGGAGAATCTGGCCCCTGGAGTTTAGATGAAGGCTATTAGCAGCTCTGGGGTTCAGTGTGAGGGTAACGTGAGCATTTGTTAAGTATGTAGAGTTCAACAAAAATGGGGAGGTCGCGCCCTCGGTGCTATGGGAGGCATTGAAGGGGAGTGGTTCGATAACTGCAGAAGAGATAATTGCAAATAAGGTGCAGACTGAGGGAGGAGTGCCAGCGGCTGCTGGATTAAATTTTGAAGGTGTATGGTAAATATGAGGAGGACCGCACACCCTAACTATTGGCTAGTAGCAAGAAACTGCAGACTCAGCTTAATCTGGTGACTGCGGATATGGCGGTGCGTCAGCTGCTGAGGGCTCGGTGAATATGGGGAGAAGTCTAGCCACTTGTTGGCTGGCCAGTTGAGGTGGTAGGCAGCTTGCCGAGACATTGTTCAGGCGTGGGATATGGGAGGGAGGCTAGTGGCCGTGCCTGAGAAGGTGAATGGGGCATTTGAGGCATTCTCTGCACAGTTATAGAGGTCAGAGCCGCCAAATGATGAGTCGGACATGGGGGAGTTTCTGGAGGGGGTGGAGTGTCCTACATTGGAGGAGGAAGGCAATCGGAAACATGCAGACGTGTTCCCAGTGGAATGTAATAAAAGGTTTGCAGACCGGCTGTTACTGCTGCTAATGGAGGCATTTGAGGAATCAATGGCTTGGGGGGGTCGCTCCCGGACACGATGCTGCAGGCATCCGTCTAGCTCCTTCGGAGGAAGGATAAGGACCTGGTGGAGTGCAGGTCATATCGGCCAATCTCTTTATTGAATTCAGAGGCTAAGATCCTGGTGAAGGTGCTGACGCTCAGTTTGGATGGGTATCTCCTGAGCATTGTTGGGGAGGATCAAACAGGGTTTGTGAAGGGTAGGCGGTTGTCCTCTACTGTGCGATGCCTGTTAAATGTGATTCTGTCCCCGCCGGAAAGGGGCGGGGTACGGGAGTTATTGTGGGGCTGGACGCACAAAAGGCCTTCGACATTGGAACTATTTGTTTGGGGTGTTGGAGCGGTTTGGGATTGGGCCCAGGTTTATGTTGTGGGTAAAACTGTTATGCAAGGAACCTAGGGCTTGTGTTCACACAAATAATATGAGCTTGAAGTATTTCCAGTTGCACAGGGAATTGAGGCAGGGATGCCCTATGTTCCCTCTCTTATTTGCGTTGGCGGTAGAGCCTTTGGTCAAGGTATCAGGCTGGCATGTGGCACCATCAGTGCCAGGGCACCAACTGGCACAAAGTGCATGCAGTTGGGGGCCTCCAATCCCCTGGGAGAGTCCCATGAGTACCGTTTAGTCTGGTCCCCATTTTGCACAGGCCAGTACTAAACGGCGCTCGCCCGAGGTCTCCGAGGCAAAGGGGATTTATCCCCCCCTCAAAACATTCATTTTTTATGGTTTGTCTCTTCAATACAGTAAGAATATTCTTAACATGTTCAGTGCTTTTGGGAGGTCAAAATGGTTCCGTGGCTGGAAAAGCTTGGGAATTCCTGTGACGAGCTGAACATCTCATCAGGCTGCAGTTGTAGTTCCTAACAGGGCCATTGGGTGTCAGCATCGCTCAGAGTCCCATCATCGATGTGAACCAACCAGCTTTGTCTTTGTCCATTGACCGTTTGGAGATGGGGGTGTGGAGGGGCACGCACCGTGGAACCATCTTTTGGACACAAAGGGCTGACAAAGAGAAAGGTTAGTGCAGCTTTTCACAGTAACTTCATTGAAGCCTACTCGTGACAATAAGCGATTTTCATTTCATTTTTCAGGTGCGGGTGAGCTGGATGGCAAGATTACCCTGCTCTGTTACAGAGGATTCAGCTGTGACCTTCAATGGGCAATGTGACCTCGGGGAATACCCTCCCTAGACCTCACCACCTTGTTCGCTTCATTGGAGCTACCTGCTTGACCAAACGATTGGTCATTTTGACCATTCATGGCTCACTGTTACATTTTGTTTTTACTGCCCTTGCAAAGTATCTTTAATTGTGTTGAAGGCACTATTTAAATACAAGTTGTTGTTACATTGTTGGCCCATCAGAAAGCTTGCAGTCATTAGAACATGAAGGGGTCTGGCATCAACTGGGCCCATGACTTTGTTCAGAGCGTGGGTGGCACGGTAATGCAGTGGATAGCACTGTTGGCTCATGGCGCTGAGGACCAGTGTTCGATCCTGGGCAGCACGGTGGCACAGTGGTTAGCACTGTAGCCTCACGGCACCGAGCACCCGGGTTCGATCCTGGCCCGGCGTCACTGTCCATAATGAGTTTGCACATTCTCCCCGTGAATTTGTGAGTCTCACCCCACAACCAAAAGATGTGCAGGGTGGGTGAATTGGCCACGGTAAATTGCCCCTTAATTGGAATAAAAAGAATTTGGTACTCTAAATTTTTTTTTTAAAGACTTTGCTCAGAGCTTGGAGCCCTGCCTTGACATTCAACATAGTGAAGCTGGATATCCCACTGGCAGGGGAGGGAACAGTGGCATGATGCTGTTGCATTGGCATGAAATGCGACATGGACATGTTGAGAAATGTTCTGCTCCCATCGCCGAACCTGCCCAATGAGAATGGAAGATTACAATTCTGGCCCGAGAGGGACATATAATCCAGGGGGATACAGCAGCACAGCAGTGATGTGTAATCCAAGGAGTACGGTCATATGTTAGGGACATGTAATCCAAGTGATACGGTTACATGTCAAAGACGTGTAATCCAGGAGGATATGGCCATATATCAGGGACGTGTAATCCAGGAGATATGATCATATGTCAGGGGTGTGTAATCCAGGGGATAAGGCCACATGTCAGGAGTGTGTAATCCAGGTGATATAGTCACATGTCAGGAACATGTAACGCAAGGATTACAGTCACATCTCAGGGATGTGTAATCCAGGACATACAATCACACGTCAGGAACGTGTAATTCGGGGGCGGGGTGGGGGTTACAGTTGCACGTTAGAGAGATGTAATCCAGAGGGTACAGTCACATATCAGGGACATGTAATCTGACGAATATGTTCACATGTCGGAGACATGTAATACTGGGGATATGGCTGCACGTCAGGGATGTCTAATCTAGGGGAGACGGACATATTGCAGGGACGTTTAATCTGGGAGGATATAGTCACATGACTGAAGTGTAATCCAGGGGGTACGGTCACATTGCAGCGATGTGTAATCCAAGGGGATATAGTCATTTTGCAGGGAAGTGTAATCCAGGGCGATATAGTCACATTGCAGCGACATGTAATCCAGGAGGATACGGTCACATTGCAAGGACGTGTAATCCAAGGGGATATAGTCATTTTGCAGGGACGTGTAATCCAGGAGATATGATCACATTACAGCGACGTGTAATCCAAGGGGATATAGTCATTTTGCAGGGAAGTGTAATCCAGGGGGATATGGTCACATTGCAGCGACATGTAATCCAGGAGGATACGGTCACATAGCAAGGACGTGTAATCCAGGGGGATATAGTCACATTACAGTGGCGTGTAATCGAGTGAATACAGGAATTTTCCTTACAGGGCCAAATTATCCTTTTCTGTACCAACCTGGCTTTCTGGGGTAAAGCACAGTGTGACTATATTAGCAGCATTACTTCCTGCGCAGGCAGTTTTGCTCGTTTGCATTATTTCCAGTTTCAGTTTCAATTCTCATTGAGGAAATGATTTGATGTAATTCACTCAGGAATGCAAAACTGAGCTGAAAACAACAACTTTCCTTGATCACGCTATAGAAGTCGAGTGAAAGCTGAGAAGAGAAATCAACACATTGGGTTATACGATCAGCATTATGAGGTAAAGTTGACTGGAATTACTTTAGTCCTGAAATTTACCTGTAGACGGTTAAACGAGGAGCTGTTTTCAGGAATAAAGTAGCAGACATTACAAAGCAGTTCAAACACATTAATGGGGATTTGTTTTCTGGGGGGGTGTGAGCATTGCTGGCTGGGCCAGCATTGATTCCCCATCTCAAACTGTCCTGGAGAAGGTGGTGGTGAGCTCTGTGAACAGTGCAGTCTGTCTCTTGTAGATACACCCACAGTGCTGTTAGGAAGGGAATGCAGCACCTTGGTCTCACAATAGTGAAGGAACAGCGATATGGGCTGGATTAACCGCCTCGTAATGCCGAAAACACAAATCGCGAACGGGCGGAGAATCGGGCTTCCGGCCAAAATCGAGGTCCACGCCCATCGCCAATTTGGGCGCCATACTCTGGTCCCTCCCTGGTGGCACAAATGAGTTTTGCGCACTGCGCCGACAGGGGCGTGCAAAACCGGCATTTGCATTCATTTACGTGCACTCACTGGGTAAGACCCAATCTGCTCTGTGCTTTCACGATGCTCAGCCCCTCTCAGGTGGCAGTCACACGGACTTGATTTACTTCAGGGATTTACTAACGGGGCCTGGGTGCCATGGTCACTGAGGGGGCGAGAGAAGGTAAGCAAAGTTTTAAAAAGTGCTCAAATTTGTAGAGCTAGTTGGGGGGTGGCTTAGTGACAGGTCAGTGGATTCAAGATGCCCCCTTCGGGATTGGGGTGGCCTGGCTCAGGCTGCTGTTGCTGCAGGATTTGTTTTAAACACACCCATTTGGGACAAGTTACAAGCCCCTGGCTGCTCACCATTGGTAGCACACCATAGCCCTCTCTGATGTGTTGGGTACTCTGGATCCGTGGTGACTGCGTTTACCTCAGCAGTAACATAGACAGGCTACCAACACTTGAAATAGTACAACACTATTTTATTAAGCTAGAAACTGTTGAACATATTTTCACTGTGGGTCGACACTATGTTAGATTAAACTAAAGACCTATGCCTATCCTAACCAGCCTATGCGTTCAGCACATGGTGAAGACCTGTGCTGCAAGTTGTGAGCTCTGTCCCTCTGAGAGGCTGCATCCCAAATGAGCGGGAAAACTGATGCCCTCTGTCTTTATAGTGAGCGTGCTCTAACTGGTGATTGGCTGCGGTGTTGTGTGTGTTGATTGGTTTTGCTGTGTGTCAGTCAGTGTGTGTGTCTGCACCATGATATACTGGTGTACATTATGACATTCCCCCTTGTATAAAAATTGTATGTTTGTGGCAATAAATAATGTGTGGTGAGAATGTTCCTAACTACGTGTGGAGTGCGAAGACATATTTACAAGACAATGTACTTAAGAACTAAGCTATTTACATGGGAAGGTGTCTGGTGCAGATAAACAGTATGCAACAAAAGAGTAACGAGATCAACATTATATACAAACCAGGGAATTGATCAAACAAAGCAACAAAACAGTTCAGAGAGTCCATAAATTCGAAACGTTCATAAATTTAGTCTCTGAGGTGGGCGACGAATTCTGGTTGACCGCCTCAAGGGTGGGTCGAGAGTCGTCGGTTCAGGAGCGGACTGGACTGCGTCAGAGTCAGGGGGAGGCAGAGCGACAGGGAGCTTTACATAGTCCATGGCAGGGTCGTCATGCTGGCGAGGCGAGACCCGAAGATCACGTGGCGAGCGTGGAACGAGATGAAGGGCACGTCAATTGCGGCGCAGAAGAGAGCCATCCGGTAGACGAACCAGGAACGAGTGGGGGGCCACCTGCCGGAGGACAACAGCGATTGCAGACCAGCCATCACCCGGAAGATGGACGCGGACGTTGTCATCGGGAGCCAGAGCAGGGAGATCAGCTGCACGCGAGTCATAAGCCGCCTCGTGCTGGGCACGAGACTGCTGCATCCGGCGAAGGTCCGGAACGTGGTCGAGGTCTGGGACATGGATGGACGGCACCATCGTGCTCAGGGTGCGATTCATGAGTAGTTGGGCTGGCGACAGGCCAGTGGACAAGGGGGCGGAGTGGTAGGCCAGCAAGGCAAGGTAAAAATCAGACCCAGCATCGGCAGCCTTGCATCGGAGCCTTTTGACGATATGTACATCCTTCTCTGCTTTGCCATTGGATTGGGGGTACAGGGGACTGGACGTTACATGGGCAAAATTGTACCGCCTGGCAAAGTTGGACCATTCTTGCCTGGAGAAGCAGGGGTCATTGTCGGACATAACTGAGCGGGATGCCGTGTCGAGCAAAGGTTTCTTTACATGCACGAATGACTGCAGACGAAGTGAGGTCGTGTAACCGTATCACCTCCAGTTAATTAGAAAAGTAGTCCACGATTAGGACATAGTTTGTACCCAGCGCGTGTAACAGGTCGATGCCCACCTTGGTCCAGGGTGACGTGACCAACTCATGGGGCTGCAGGGTTTCATGTGGTTGTGCCGGCTGGAATCGCTGACAGGTTGGGAGTTGAGCACGGTGTTGGCTATGTCCTCATTAATGCCAGGCCAATACACTGCCTCTTGGGCCCATCGGCGGCACTTCTCCACTCCAATGTGGCTCTTGTGTAGTTGTTCCAGGACAAGCTGGCACATGCTATGTGGGGTGACAATGCGGTCCAGTTTTAGAGGAACCCCGTCTACTACTGCCAGATCATCTCTGAGATTATAGAATTGAGGGCATTGGCCCTTGAGCCACCCGTCCATTAGTTGGCGCACGACACGCTGGAGCAAGGGGCTGGCAGCCGTCTTGCGACGAATTTGGATGAGGCGTTCATCCGAGGCAGGTAGATTGGAGGCCGCAAATGGCACATGGGCGTCAACCTGGTAGACAAATCCCGCTGGGTCACATGGAATGGTGACTGACCTGGAGAGAGCATCGGCAACGATGAGTTCCTTGCCTGGGGTATATACCAGCTGGAAGTCGTTTCGCTGGAGCTTGAGAAGAATACGCTGGAGGCGAGGCGTCATGTCGTTCAGGTCTTTTTGTATGATATTGACTAGCGGGCAATGGTCTGTCTCGACGGTGAACTGAGGGAGTCCATAGACATAATCGTGGAATTTAACGACACCGGTCAGAACGCCCAGGCACTCCTTTTCAATCTGCGCATAGTGCTGTTCGGTGGGGGTCATCGCACGCGACGCATATGCAACGGGGGCCCATGATGAGGCCTCATCACGTTGAAGGAGCACTGCTCCAATGCCAGATTGACTGGCATCCGTAGAGATTTTGGTCTCCTTGGCTGGATCAAAACAAGCTAAGACTGGGGCCGTGGTCAGTTTTGCCTTGAGTTTCCTCCATTCGTGTTCGTGGGCAGGGAGCCATTGGAAGACTGTCGTCTTCCTGACCAAGTTCCTGAGAGCCGTGGTATGAGAGGCGAGGATGAGTTTCCCTAAAAGCGGAGGACCGCCTTCTTGTCCTCCGGTGTCTTCATAGCCTTGATGACAGCTACCTTGTCATCATCCGGCTGCACACCCAATTGGGAGATGTGGCCTCCGAGGAATTTAATCTCAGTCTGACCAAAGGAGCATTTGACCGTGTTGAGGCAGAGGCCATGCTCATGTATCCGTCTGAAGATGCGCTGGAGGCGATTAACATGCTCCTGCGGAGTGGTGGACCAGATGATGTCATCGACATAGACGCGAACGCCTTCAATACCTTCCATCATCTGTTCCATAATCTTATGGAACACTTCTGATGCAGAGATTATCCCAAACAGCATCCTGTTGTAGCAATATCTTCCAAAGGGGGTATTAAACGTGCAGAGTTTCCTGCTGGATTCATCGAGCTGGATTTGCCAGAATCCCTTTGAGGTGTTGAGTTTGGTAAAGAGCTTGGCATGAGCCATCTCACATGTGAGCTCTTCGCGCTTGGGAATGGGATAGTGCTCTCTCATAATATTGCGGTTGAGATCCTTGGGATCAATGCATATTCTCAGTTTGGCAGAAGGTTCTTTTACACATACCATGGAACTGACCCAGTCAGTCGGTTCCGTGACGCGGGAAATCACTCCTTGGTCCTGGAGGTCCTGTAGCTGCTGCTTGAGGCGATCCTTAAGGGGTGCTGGGACCCTGCGAGGTGAGTGCACCACAGGTATGGCATTCGGTTTCAATAAAATCTTGTAGGTGTGCGGGAGTGTGCCCCTGCCCTCAAAGACGTTGTGGTATTGGTTAATAATGGCGTTGAGCTGCACCCTAAAATCATTGTCCTGAAAGGCAGACGTGTCAGCAGGAGAGAGGGAGTGAACCCTCTGAACTAGGTTCAGCAGCTTGCATGCCTGCGCACCAAGCAGGGAGGCTTTCGAGGATCCCACGATTTCAAAGGGAAGGATAGCTTTGCGTAACCTGTGCGTCACTTCAAGTTGGCATGAGCCGCTGGCAGCAATGGCATTGCCATTATAATCTAATAGCTGGCAGGCTGACGGCAGGATGGCTAGTTTGACACAAAGGCTTTGGAGGTCAGATTGGCGGAGGCACCAGTGTCCAGGCGGAATCGTATTTGGGACCGGTTGACCGTAAGGGTGGCACACCACTCATCATCCTGATTGATGCGGTAGAGGCTGGACTTTTTGCTTCGGGGGCACACTGTTTTTGGTAATGATACCGACTCGAAAAGGCGCCTTCGGGTCCTTGATGTCAATATCGGGCAGCAGGTGTGAATCGGGCTCGGTGACCGTGGGTTGAGTGGTCCGGACATCCCTGCGAGGCTGGTTGGAGCGACGAGAGTTGGCAGGCTGAACAGACCTGCATAAAGCAGCAGAGTGGCCAAGTTTTCCACATTGTAGGCAGCGTCGGGATTTGGCAGGACATTGCCGCTTTAAGTGAGCGGAGCCACAGTTGTCGCACGTTGCGCCACCGCGCATGCACGATGCAGTCGTACATGGTGCGCGCCTGCGCAGTGCGATCGTCGACGTCGCCGTCCCCTCGTTCAGTGCGTGCATGCGCGGGAGGCCGCGAAAAGCATGCAAAATGGCCGCCCTCATCCAGGCTGAGGCCCTGGAGTTGCTTGATTGCTTGTACCCGTTCTGTCTCGTGTGGACCTTGCCGCGCCGTTTCAGCTTCTTGGATGTGTGAATACCGATTAGTGGCGTGTTCATGCAGCACGCAGGTCTCGATGGCAATCGCAAGGGTGAGCTCCTTAACCTTGAGGAGCTGCTGGCGTCGGGGGTCCAACTGAACACAGAAAACGATCTGGTCGCGTATCATGGAGTCGGAGGTGGACCCGTAATTACAGGACTGCGCCAGGATGCAGAGGTGGGTGAGAAACGACTGGAAAGGTTCATCCTCACCCTGCAAACGCTGTTGGAAGACATAGTGCTCGAAACTTTCATTCACCTCGATGTCGCAGTGACTGTCAAATTTGAGGAGGACCGTCTTGAATTTTGATTTGTCTTCACCATCAGCAAAAGTGAGATGTGGATGGCGTGGTCGCCAGCCGTAGAGTGGAAGAGAGCGATCTTCCTGGCGTCTGAAGTACCTTCCAGGTCTGTGGCTTCAAGGTAGAGCTGGAAGCATTGTTTGAAGATCTTCCAGTTGGCTCCGGTGATGCGGAGAAGCGGTGGCGGGCGGACGCTGTCCATTTTGCAGGATAGCTGTGTGCTGGTGGAAGGCAGATCACTTGCAGGTAGGTCTAAGAAGTTCCAACATGAACTACTGGTAACATGATGTGTTGGGTACTCTGGATCCGTGGAGACTGCGTTTACCTCAGCAGTAACACATACAGGCTACCAACACTTGAAATAGTACAACACTATTTTGCACAACATTGCGCAGCAGAGGGGTCATACTGGAGGAGGAGGAAGAATGCCAGGCCTTATCTGACGAGGAGAATGAGGAGGATGACTAGAAAGAACTGAGCATGAAGTCAGGCTGGCACTTTCCAGGAGGTCAAGGGCTCATGCGACCTCAGCTACCATGGTGCCCAGTCCCCGTTGGTAAGAGAGCCGGCCAGCAACGATGACAGCAAAGGCAGCTCCGTCATGGACACCGGACCGCCAGATGACTGCATTCCAGCGCCGTTCACCCTGACGCCTTTGCCGGCTGAGCCACTCCCACTAAGTCGCTCTTCGCGGAAACGGCGGTCGGCAGTCCCCGGTGCACTACACATTTCCCGGACCGACTGTACCGCCTCTGGACCCCTGTCTGCTGCCAAAGCGATTGCGGGATCCATCTCTGCACGGTAGCACGGTAGCATGGTGGTTAGCATAAATGCTTCACAGCTCCAGGGTCCCAGGTTCGGTTCCCGGCTGGGTCACTGTCTGTGCGGAGTCTGCACGTCCTCCCTGTGTGTGCGTGGGTTTCCTCCGGGTGCTCCGGTTTCCTCCCACAGTCCAAAGATGTGCGGGTTAGGTGGATTGGCCATGATAAATTGCAGGTCAGAGCCTCCCCATGATTGGAGGAATCCCACAGGATATAAACACCGACCTGTGAGAGGTCGGGAGGGTGACCCTACGGTGAGAGGAGTAGAGTAATTATTGTATTGTGAATAGTAAATAAACTGAGTTGTATCCTGGCTACCTGGCTTCGTGTGGAGTTCTTGCCTTCGATCTTAATATATATGTTGGTATGTTGATTAATTTTACGCTAAACTAAAATTATTCACGTGGCATCAATTTACCTACATAGCTCTTGTATTCTTCTCCAAGCACTGACTGTCGAGAGTGCTGAGTCATCTAGTTGCATGTGGTAGATTATTGGAAGCTTGCTAATGGCATTGCAATTAAAGACATCCTTGTACTGACTCATCCCTGGAGCCGATGGCGCAGAGCATGTACATCTGGACTGACTCTGATGAACCCCAATGCAATTCTGTGCCGAAGAACTAACAATGGCTTAATGTTTTGGTTGGCTGTATGGAAGTACTTTTGGACAGGGATGAGAGAAACCGTCGCGTTAAGATGCAAACTGGGGAAAGGCAAATTACGATAACATTAGACAGTAATTGAAGAATTTGGATTGGGTGCAGCTGTGGATAGTAAATGAATATCATTGATATCAATAAGTTGATTATGATTCAGGAGAGTCATGTTCCTGACAGAATGAAGGGTAAGTATGGCAAGTTTAGGGAGCCTTGGATAACAAGGAATATTGTGAACACCGGCAAAAAGAAAAAGGAGACTTTTGTACGGTTTATAAGGGTGGGGACAGTCAAAACCCTTGAGGAGTATAAAGAAATCAGGAAGGACAGACCAAACACACACATTCTCACAGCTCGCAAATATCAGAGTTAACTGTTAGCCCTCTCTCATGGCGACAGATTCTCAAAGAGACAGCAATTTCACAATCGCTTAATTAAAATACTGAACAAAATCTTCCATTCTCCTTCATCATATAACTTTATCTGTGTTATTCCATCAAAGTCAATTTTCACTGATTGATTTTATAGGCATTAGCTATTCTGAGAGACATTTTTGTTTGTGCAGATGACTTGCTTGCTGAAATGGTTAAATTTGGTAACGAACCGAAGGAGGCGGAGAATGGGTGGAGAACTTGGAATGATGCCATTTGCGGCTGTTACGGGATCTCAAACATTATTTATTTTTTCCTTTAATGTGACTCAAATTTATTTCCTGTTCTTTAAAATGAATTCAAATTTCAATGTTCGCTATTTAACCAGTGTTTGAAAGAGATATTACTGGGTTTGTTTTTTGATTCAAATGAATTGAATTACTGCCGAGTTTATCTGGATGGCTTGAAAGGCTGAGGGCGGGATTATCCGGGAATTGGCAGGACGGGCGAAACGGCGCTGTGGAGTGGCGGGAACCACTCTGGCGTCAGGCCGTCCCAAAGGTGCGGAATCCTCCGCACCTTCAGGGGCTAGGACGGCGCCGGAATACTTTGCACCCGCCGGCCGGCGTAGAAGGCCTTTGGCACCGTGCCAGCTGGGTCCGCACATGTGCGGGAGCGTTAGCGTCTGCTGAAGTCATCCCTGCCCATGCGCAGGGGGGTTCACCTTCGCGCCGGCCATTGCCGGGTGGGGAGTGGGAGAATTCGGAGGCCGGAGGGGGCGGGATTCACGCCAACCCCCAATGTAGGAGGCCTACATGGCCCACGAGTAGGAATAGAGTGCCGCCACGGCACAGGCCCACCCGCGGATCAGTAGGTCCCAACCGCGGGCCAAGCCACCGTGGGGACACCCCCGGGACCAGATCGTCCCACGCCCCTCCGAGGACCCCAGAGGCCGGCCACGGAGTTGGGTCCCGCCAATAGGGACCTACCTTGATTTACGCCAGCGGGACCCGGCAAAAACAGGCGGGAACTCGGCCCATCGCAAGCCGGAGAATTCGAGCGCCCCCGGGACCCGTTGAGTCGAGCCGGTCCCCACCATTCTCCGAGGCGGGTGGCGCGATTCACGTCGTGGCGACTTTTGGGGGGTGGGAAAATTCGGAGGCCGGCGGGGGCGGGATTCACGCTGACCCCTGGCGATTCTCCGACCTGGTGGGGGGGTCTGAGAATCCCGCCCCATATCTCAAACTGAAAACAAATCTCTAAAATTTGAAACGATCTGAAGTTCTTCTAGACAAGAATCCATTATCACGTTTCTAACCTTAATCTTGTATTGACTTTACTCCCCTTTTTTTGTTTTGTGAGGGGGATTTGTCATCCTCAGATATTTCTGAACAAAAAGCTGATTGAGCGTTTCAGCCCCTTTTTTACTGTGCCGCAGTGTTTCTTATTGAAATCCACCCGGCTTCCACTTTTATTAATTGGGTTACAATGTTTCTGGGACATTGTACCTTCCCCTCCTCATTCCTCAATGACCACGAGGTCTGAACTTTTGGAATTTTACTTTATTTGATTTTTTTATTTTCCTTTGAACATGTCTAAACTTTTAGTTAATTTAAAATGTCCATTCCCAAGGAGCCTGTTTCCTTCCCCTCTCCTTGAGACATTCCAGGAATGCTGCATGATCTTTTAGGCTAATTGAGTTAGATTTCCCGCAATGTTTACAGTTCCCTTTCTTTACCCTACAGTCCTTAGCCATAATTGTAGCAATTTCCTGTGATTATTTTGCCAGTTTGCATAATCTGTACTGCCGCTATCTTTTCTCGTTTTATTACTATGCTTAAAATTATTTGTTGTGAATGTGGGAGTGTGAGAGCTCAATTCCTTTAAACTAGCCTGTTTTTCAAATGGTGTGAAGGCTTTATATCTGTCATTTACATTATTAGCATAACACTGCACGAGGGTGCACTTAATTCTGTCATTTGTTCTTCTAACTGGTGAACTAAGATGACTCCTGCCTTATTTTTTTTTGCCGCATCTCGCTTCTGTGTATCCCACCATTTTCTTTGTTCCACGGGGCTGCGTCGGGATCCCACCCATCTCTGATCATTTTTTTTTGTACCAGAGTGTTTTGCTCTTACCCGAACGCCAGACTCATGGATCCCGGGAGACCCCAGAAAAGCAGCCTCATGCCTCTCTTTTCCATGATGTGTTAACCGTGTCGTCTCTATCACCCGTGTATCTGGTGTGCTCGACGACTGTGCTCAGAGGCTTTGCCTATCGTCCACTCCCGGAGGGTGGGGGTCCTGTCGCTTGGCACTGTGTCACGGTAAATTTCTCGACCCGTTATTCACTCAACAGTCTGTGCGTCTCGGATTCCCAACTAACTCTGGCCGTCACGTGAGAGCTCAATTGCCCCCTCAATTCAGGCTCAGCATGCTTCCACGAGCAGCCAATTAGTACTAAAGAAAATGGTATATCGGACCAACAAAACAAAACCAAAAAAAGAAATTTTAAACTGAGTCTTTTACTCACTTGGCCTTGATACCAGATTCGTTGGATGTTGCCTCACCGTCCGTCTGTCTCGCCGTGTGACTCTAATTTCTGGCGGTCAAAGATTTGACTACTCGCCTTGTCCACCGGCTCGATCAGCGTTCGGCTCAGCGACCCCCTGCGCCAAATGTTAGAGGTGAAAATATTCACATGAAGGCTTGAGGAAAGTAAAAAAGCAGGGTATCATATCAGAATTCTGGGAGAAAAGGCCTGAGGCTTTGCAGCCTATTGACAGCACCCTTTCTCACTTGAGCTAAGGTTCACACGGGTTAACACGGGGCTGGATTAGCTCACAAGGCTAAATCACTGGCTTTTAAAGCAGGCCAGCAGTACGGTTCGATTTCCGTACCAGCCTCCCCGGACAGGCGCCGGAATGTGGCGACTAGGGCCTTTTCACAGTAACTTCATTGAAGCCTACTCGTGACAATAAGCGATTTTCATTTCATTTCATTTCATTTCATTTCATACACAGATTCAAGGGGCGGAATTAGATGTATTCTTATTTACGTACAATCAATCAACTATATTCGTGTCACACATCATTACATGCAGTCAATCAATTTTCTTAGCATCCCAGTTATCACATATATGGTTAAAGTGGGTGCTGTCTTACCCACCCCTAACTTCATACAGAAGTCATTCAAAACTAACACAAGGATATGTCCTGTCTGCAGCTGTGGACCTTGAGCTTACTAATGATATATTGCATTCCTTGTTCTGTGAAGCTGTTATCAGCGGCTGTTAAAATTCTCCCTATACATACCCACGCCTGCTTCTCATGAGGTAGTTTACAGTTTGTAACTTATTGTCCAGGAATGTGGCTAGTTCGGCCATTTTGTGTTGTTAGTATTGCTTTAATAGTGAACAGCCATTTTGTGTCTTTTCTGATATTAACAAGCATTGTGTATACACTGTCTATTTCTACAAATTGCTTCTTCTAAACAGGCATCTAAGCCAATGAGTACCGTTTGTCTCATCAGAACTATTCAAAAGAAATATAGGAGCACAAATGTAGGGCCGCCTATAATTTATATCATTGTCCAGTATCAGAAAATGCCCTCCAACAGGGTAACCCTCACATTAAGGTGCAAAACTGGGGAAAGGCAAATTACAGTAAATGAATATCATTGATATCAATAAGTTGATTAAGATTCAGGAAAGTCATGTTCCTGACCGAATGAAGGAAAAGTATGGGAAATTTAGGGAGCCTTGGATAACAAGGAATATTGTGAACACCGGCAAAAAGAAAAAGGAGACTTTTGTACGGTTTATAAGGGTGGGGACAGTCAAAACCCTTGAGGAGTATAAAGAAAGTGGGAAGGTACTGAAGCGGGAAATTAGGAGGGCTAGGAGGGGTCATGAAAAGTCCTTGGCAAGTAGATTTAAAGTGAATCCCAAAGCTTTTTATTTATATGTAAAAAGCAAGAGGGTGGCCAGGGAAAGGATTGGACCACTTAAAGACAGTGGGGGGAATCTATGTGTTCAGCCAGAGGAAATGGGTGAGGTGCTGAATTAATATTTTGCATCAGTGTTCACCAAAGAAAGGTACTTTGTGGAAGATGGATTGGATTTGTTTATTGTCATGTGTACCGAGGTACAGTGAAAAGTATTTTTCTGCAAGCAGCTCAACAGATCATTCAGTACATGGGAAGAAAAGGGAATTAAACAGAATTCAAGAAAATACATGAGAATACATAATAGGGCAACACAATATATACAATGTAACTACATAAGCATTGGCATCGGATGAAGCATACAAGGTGTAGTGTTAATGAGGTCAGTCCATAAGAGGGTCATTTAGGAGTCTGGTGACAGTGGGGAAGAAGCTGTTTTTGAGTCTGTTCGTGCGTGTTCTCAGGCTTCTGTATCTCCTGCCCGATGGAAGAAGTTGGAAAAGTGAGTAAGCCGGGTGGGAGGGATCCTTGATTATGCTGCCTGCTTTCCCCCGGCAGCGGGAGGTGTAGATGGAATCAATGGATGGGAGGCAGGTTCGTGTGATGGACTGGGCGGTATTCACGACTCTCTGAAGTTCCTTGCGGTCCTGGGCCGAGCAGTTGCCATACCAGGCTGTGATGCAGCCCGATAGGATGCTTTCTATAGTGCATCTGTAAAAGTTGGTAAGGGTTAATGTGGACATGCCGAATTTCCTTAGTTTCCTGAGGAAGTATAGGCGCTGTTGTGCTTTCTTGGTGATAGCGTCGACGTGAGTGGACCAGGATAGATTTTTGGTGATGTGCACCGCTAGGAATTTGAAACTGCTAACCATCTCCACCTCGGCTCTGTTGATGCTGACAGGGGTGTGTACAGTACTTTGCTTCCTGAAGTCGATGACCAGCTCTTTAGTTTTGCTGGCATTGAGGGAGAGATTGTTGTCGTTACACCACTCCGCTAGGTTCTCTATCTCCCTCCTATATTCGGACTCGTCGTTATTCGAGATCCGGCCCACTATGGTCGTATCGTCAGCAAACATGTAGATGGAGTTGGAACCAAGTTTTGCCATGCAGCCGTGTGTGTACAGGGAGTAGAGTAGGGGGCTAAGTACGCAGCCTTGCGGGGCACCGGTATTGAGGACTATTGTGGAGGAGGTGTTGGTGTTCATTCTTACTGACTGTGGTCTGTTGGTCAGAAAGTCAAGGATCCAGTTGCAGAGTGGAGAGCCAAGTCCTAGGTTTTGGAGCTTTGAGATGAGCTTGGCTGGGATTATGGTGTTGAAGGGGGAGCTGTAGTCAATAAATAGGAGTCTGATGCAGGAGTCCTTGTTTTCGAGATGCTCTTGGGATGAGTGTAGGGCCAGGGAAATGGCGTCTGATGTGGACCGGTTGCGACGGTATTCGAATTGAAGCGGGTCAAGGCGTTCCGGGAGTATGGAGGTGATGCGCTTCATGATCAGCCTCTCGAAGCACTTCATTACGACTGACGTCAGGGCCACCGGGCGGTAGTCATTGAGGCACGTTGCCTGGTTCTTCTTTGGTACCGGTATGATGGTGGTCTTCTTGAAGCAGGTGGGGACCTCGGAGTGGAGTAGGGATAGGTTAAAGATGTCTGTGAATACCTCTGCCAGCTGGTATGCGCAGGCTCTGAGTGCACGACCAGGGATCCCGTCCGGGCCCATCACCTTCCGTGGGTTCACTTTCAGGAAGGCCGATCTGACTTCGGAAACTGTGATGGTGGGTATGGGTGAATTATGTGTTGCTGGGGCACTCGATAGCGGATTGTTGGTTACCTGCTCAAACCGAGCATAGAATGCATTAAGTTCATCGGGGAGAGGTGCGCTGCTGCCAGAGATACTGCTCGGCTCCGCTTTGTAACCCTTGATGTTGTTTAGTCCTTGCCACAACCGCCGAGAGTCTGTCTGTGACTCTAGCTTAGTTTGATATTCTCTCTTGGCATCTCGGATGGCTTTGCGGAGGTCGTACCTGGATTCTTGTATAGGACAGGGTCGTCTGCCTTGAACGCCTCAGATCTGTCCTTCAGTAGGGAGTCAATCTTGCGGTTGAGCCATGGTTTCCGGTTGGGGAACATACGTACTGCTTTCTTTGGCACGCAGTCGTCCACACATTTGCTGATGAAGTCTGTGACGGTGGTGACATACTCATTTAAGTTAGTCGCTGAGTTCTTAAATATGGACCAGTCCACTGTCTCCAAGCAGTCACGTAAGAGCTCTTCTGTCTCCTCGGACCAGCACTGCACAACCTTTTTAGCTGGATTCCCCCGCTTGAGTTTCTGCTTGTAAGCCGGGAGAAGGAGCACAGTCTTATGGTCTGATTTCCCAAAGTGCGGTCGGGGGATGGAACAGTAGGCGCCCTTGATTTTTGAGTAGCAGTGGTCAAGAGTGTTGTCGCCCCTGGTGGGACAGGAGATGTGCTGGTGGAATTTTGGCAGTACACTCTTGAGGTTGGCTTTGTTGAAGTCTCCGGCCACAATGAACAAGGCCTCCGGGTATTCTGTTTCATAGTTGTTTATGACTGTGTACAGTTCATCCAGCGCCTTCCTCGCTTCTGCCTGGGGTGGGATGTAGACCGCTGTGATAATGGCTGAAGTGAACTCACGTGGAAGATAGTATGGGCGGCACTTTACGGTCAAGTATTCCAGGTCTGGGGAGCAGTAGGTCGCCAGGGTCACCACATCCAAGCACCAGGAGGAGTTGATGAGGAGGCAAACCCCTCCACCCTTCGCTTTGCCCGAAGATGCCGTGTGGTCCGCCGGGTGAATAGAGAAGCCTTCAGGTTGTATAATTCTTGGGTAAGGTGTGTGGGCAGTCTGGATCATGTTAACATTGAAAAGTAAGAGGTATTGGGTCTTTTAAAAAATATTAAGGTAGATAAGTCTCCTGGGCCAAATGAGATTTACTCCAGAATTTTGAGAAATGCAAGGGAGGAAATTGCTGGAGCCTTGACTGACATCTTTGAATCCTCATTGGCTACAGGTGAGATCCCCGTGGACTGGAGAATAGCTAATAAGTTTAAGAAAGGTAGCAGGGATAATCCTGGAAACTATAGGCCGGTGAGCCTCACGTTGGTAGTAGATAAATTATTGGAGAGAATTCACAGGGACAGGATTTATACCCATTTGGAAACAAATGGGCTCATTAGCGATAGTGGCATGATTTTGTGAAGGGGAGGTCGTGCCTCACTAACTTGATTGAGTTTCTTGAGGAGGTGACAAAGATGATTGTTGAGGGGAGGGCAGTGGATGTTGTTTGCATTGACTTCAGTAAAGCCTTTGACAAGGTGCCTCATGGCAGACTGGTACAAAAGGTCAAGTTACACGGGATCAAAGGTGAGGTGGTAAGATGGATACAGAACTTGCTCGGTCACAGAAAGCAAAGGGTAGCAGAAGAAGGGTGTTTTTCTGAATGGAAGGTTGTGACTAGTGGTGTTACACAAGGACCTGTGCTTGGGCCTCTGTTGTTTGTAGTGTTCATAAACGATTTGGAGGAAAATGTAGCTGGTCTGATTAGTCAGTTCGCGGATGTCACCAAGGTTGGTGGAGTGACAGATAGTGATGAGGATTGTCAGAAGATACAACAGGACATAGATAGGTTGGTGACTTGGACAGAGAAATGGAAAATAGAGTTTAATCCGGACAAATGTGAGGTAATGCATTTTGGTAGGTCTAACAAAGAGGGAAAAATACTGTAAATGGCAAAACTCTTAGGAATATAGAAAGTCAGAGAGACCTGGGCGTGCAGGTCCACAGATCTTTGAAGGTGGCAACAGAAGTGGGCAAGGTAGTCACGAAAGCATACGGAATGCTTGCCTTCATTGGACGGGGCATTGAGTATAAAACTGGCAAGTCATGCTACAGTTGTATAGAACCTTGGAGAACCACCTGGAATATTGCGCACAATTTTGGTCGCCACACTACCAGAGGGTTGTGGAGGCTTTGGAGAGGGTGCAGAGGAGGTTTACCTGGATGTTGCCTGGTCTGGAGGGTGTCAGCTATATGAAATGAAAATGAAAATCGCTTATTGTCATGAGTAGGCTTCAATGAAGTTACTGTGAAAAGCCCCTAGTCGCCACATTCCGGCGCCTGTCTGGGGAGGCTGGTACGGGAATCGAACCGTGCTGCTGGCCCGCTTGGTCTGCTTTAAAAGCCAGCGATTTAGCCCAGTGAACTAAACCATCTCCATATGGAGATGCTGAATAGATTTGGACTGTTTTTATTAGAAAGACAGAGGTTGAGGTGTGTCCTGATAGAGGTCTACAAGATTATGAGGGGCATGGATAGAGTGGATGGGCAGGCACTATTTCTCAGGGTGGACGGATCAGTCACAAGGGATGTTTACTGTCTGTGGGGCAAAGTTTAGAGGAGATGTGCGAGGCAGTTTTTTACACAAAGGGTGGTGCGTGCCTGGAACGCGTTGCCAGGGGCGGTTGTGGAAGCAGATACATTAACAGCGTTCAAAAGGCATCTTTTAAAAAAATAAATTTAGAGTACCCAATTCTTTTTTTCCAATTAAGGGGCAATATAACATGGCCAATTAAGCTACACTGCACCTCTTTGGATTGTGGGGGTGAAACCCACGCAAACACAGGGAGAATGTGCAAACTCCACATGGACAGTGACCCAGAGCCAGGGAGCGTGAAAGAACCAGAGTGCGTCCACCCGTACTGCACCCGCTCACCGTCCATGAGCAGAGGACATTGGACCTCGTAGGTAGAGCCGAGGACCGGGATGTTTCCGGCTGCCAGGTCGGACACGAACCAACGAGCGAGACTCCCCCACCGCTGGCTCCCCCCCATCCCCTCCATGTCCCACAGCATCCCCCACATCCCGTGCCCCACACCACCCCCCTCACCCCATGTCCCACAGCACCCCCCTCACCCCATGTCCCACAGCACCTCCTCACTCCATGCCCCACAGCACCCCCCTCACCCCATGTCCCACAGCATCCCCCCCTCACCCATGTCCCACTGCAGCCCCCTCACCCATGTCCCACAGCACCTCCTCACCCCATGTCCCACTGCACCCCCCTCACCCCATGTCCCACTGCATCCCCCTCACCCCATGTCCCACTGCACCCCCCTCACCCCATGTCCCACAGCACCCCCCTCACTCCATGTCCCACTGCAGCCCCCTCACCCCATGTCCCACAGCACCCCCCTCACCATGTCCCACTGCAGCCCACTCACCCCATGTCCCACAGCACCCCCTCACCCCATGTCCCACTGCAGCCCCCTCACTCCATGTCCCACAGCACCTCCTCACTCCATGCCCCACAGCACCCCCCTCACCCCATGTCCCACAGCACCCCCCTCACCCATGTCCCACTGCAGCCCCCTCACCCCATGTCCCACAGCACCCCCTCACCCCATGTCCCACTGCACCCCCCTCACCCCATGTCCCACAGCACCCCCTCACCCCATGTCCCACTGCACTCCCCTCACCCCATGTCCCACTGCAGCCCCCTCACCTCATGTCCCACAGCACCTCCTCACTCCATGCCCCACAGCACCCCCCCTCACCCCATGTCCCACAGCACCCCCCTCACCCATGTCCCACTGCAGCCCCCTCACCCCATGTCCCACAGCACCCCCTCACCCCATGTCCCACTGCACCCCCCTCACCCCATGTCCCACAGCACCCCCTCACCCCATGTCCCACTGCACCCCCCTCACTCCATGTCCCCACTGCAGCCCCCTCACCCCATGTCCCACAGCACCCCCTCACCCCATGTCCCACAGCAGCCCCCTCACCCCATGTCCCACACCACACCCCTCCCCCATGTCCCACAGCACCCCCTCACTCCATGTCCCACTGCAGCCCCCTCACCCCATGTCCCACAGCACCTCCTCACCCCATGTCCCACAGCAGCCCCCTCACCCCATGTCCCACACCACACCCCTCCCCCATGTCCCACAGCACCCCCTCAGTCCATGTCCCACTGCACCCCACTCACCCCATGTCCCACACCAACCCCCTCACCCCATGTCCCACACCACACCCCTCCCCCATGTCCCACAGCACCCCCTCACTCCATGTCCCACTGCAGCCCCCTCACCCCATGTCCCACTGCATCCCCCTCACCCCATGTCCCACACCACACCCCTCCCCCCATGTCCCACAGCACCCCCTCACCCCATTTCCCACACCAATCCCCTCACCCCATGTCCCACTGCATCCCCATCACCCCATTTCCCACAGCACCCCCCTCACCCCATGTTCCACTGCCCCCCTCACCCCATTTCCCACAGCACCCCATGTCCCACAGTACCCTCCTCACCCCATGTTCCACACCACCCCTTGAGAATGTGCAAACTCCACATGGACAGTGACCCAGAGCTAGAATTGAATCTGGGACCCCGTCGCCGTGAGGAAGTAATGCTAACCACTGCGCTACCGTGCTGCCCTTCAAAAGGCATCTTGACAAACACATGGATAGATGGGCATAGAGGGATACGGCACTGGGAAATGCTGAGGGTTTTGGAAAATGTTGGTATCATGACCAGTACAAAGTTGAAGGGCCAAAGGGCCTGTTCCAGTGCTGTATTGGTCTTTATTCTTTGTACCCTGTGTACAATGGAGGGATGGTTTATTTGCGATACACCATGAGGCCCAGGGCCGGCCCAAGGTACCGGCAACTCGGGCAGTCGCCCGGGGCGCCATGTGCTAGGGGCGCCAGAGACTCGGGTCCCGCGCATGCGCAGTTGGGCCGGTGCCAACCAGCGCATGCGCGGTGGCCGCCCTCCCCCAGGGCGGCCCCTTCCGCCCTCCCCTCCGTCCCCCTCCCCCCGGCCCCGCCCCCATCCCCTCGGCCCCGCCCCCGCCCCTCGGCCCTCCCCCTCAGCCCCGCCCCCCCCAGGCCTCGGCCCCTCGGCCCCCCCCGCCCCCCCCCTCGGCCTCGGCCCCGCCCCCCTCTCGCCCCCCCCCCCCCCCCCGCCCCCCCCCCCCCCCCCCCCCCCCCTCCCATTGCTGTTTGCACTGGCCACAGAGCCATTGGCGATGGCGCTCAGGGGGTCGGCAGAGTGGCATGGGACTATCAGGGGACAGAGGGGGCATCGGGTGTTGCTCTCTGCCAATGACCTCTTGCTGTATGTTTCGGATCCGTTGGAGAGTATGGGAGGATTATGGATCTGCTGGGGAGGTTTGGAGGGTTCTCGGGTACAAGCTGAATGTTGGGAAAAGAGAGGTAATCCCTGTGAATGAGCTGGGACAGCGGGCTAATTTAGGGGGGATGCTACTTACGGTAGCAAGGGATAGGTTTAGTTATTTGGGGATTCAGGTAGCGAGGGAATGGACGGGGCTCCATTAGTGAAACTTAACAAAGCTGGTGGAGGAGGCTGGGGAGGATCTTAAGAGGTGGGATACATTGCACTTAACGTTGGCGGGGAGGGTCCAAGTGGTGAAAATTAATATTATGCCGAGATTCTTGTTTATCTTTCAAACTCTTCCGATATTTATAGCAAAGGTCTTTTTTCGGAAAATGGACACGATCATTTCTGACTTTGTATGAGCGGGGAAGGTGCCGAGGGTGGGGAGGACACTGTTACAGAGACAGAGGCAGCAGGCGGGGAGTTGGCGTTGCTGAACCTGCTTCATTATTATTGGGCGGTGAATGTGGACAAAGTGCGGCTTTGGTGGGAAGAAGAGTGGGTTAGGATGGAGGAGGAATGTCATAAGCGGTCTAGTTTGAGGGCTTTGGTGACGGCAACATTGCCAATGGCTCCAAGTAGATATTCAGGGAGCCCAGTGGTGCAGTCCATGGTGAAGATATGGAATCAGGTGAGGAGGCATTTTAAGGTGGAAGGGATGTCAGTGCTAACGCCGCTATGCGAGAATCATGGGTTTGAGCCGGGGGGATGGATGGATAGTGTATAAGGAGGTGGAGGGTAGTGGGGCTGGTCAAGTTGAGGGATCTGTATTTGGAGAAAGGGTTTGTCAGTTGAAGGAGCTAAGGCAGAGTGTAGAGCTGCTGAGAGGGGGTGAGTTCAGGTACATGCAGGTTAGGGACTTTGCACAAAAGTTCGGGAGGGGGTTCCCTAGGTTGCCGGGATACATCCTGCTGGAGTGACTGCTGCTTCCAGATGTGGAAGGGGAGGGAAGAATTGGGGATATATACAAGTGGCTGGGGGAGCATGGAGGCGAGCGGGTGGTGAAGATCAAGGAGAAATGGGAAGCGGAGTTAGGAGGGGAGATCAATTGGGGAATATGGAGTGAGGCACTGCATAGGGTAAACGGAACCTCCTCTTGTGCAAGGATGAGCCTGATACAGTTTAGGGTGATGCACAGGGTGCATATGACTCGGGCGAGAATGAGTGGGTTCTTTCAGGGGGTAGCAGATAAGTGTGAGAGGTGTGGGCGGGGGCTAACGAATCACGCGCACATGTTTTGGGGTTGCGAAAAATTGGGAAAATTCTGGGCAGGAGTGTTTGCAGTCTTATTCACGATAATGGAGGAGGAACTGGACCCGGATCCGTTGGTGGCGCTATTTGGGGTCTCAGAGAAGCCGGAGTTCATGGAGAGGAGGAAGGCCAATGTCTTGGCCTTCGCCTCTCTGATTGCACGGCGATGAACTTTGCTTGAGTGGCGGTCAGCATCGCCACCGGGGTAGTGGCTTGGTTAGGTAACCTGTACGGTTTCCTGTGATTAGAGAAGATAAAGTATGAGTTGAGGGTCTCTTCAGGGGGGTTTGAGGAAAGGTGGGGGATGTTTGTGACTGTGGTTAAGGGTCTGTTCGTCGCGGGGGAGGGGCGCGAAAAAGGGGAAAACTGTACAGACTGTACAGTTGATTGTTGGGAGGTATGTTTCCCGGGGTGTTTATTCACTGTAATCTGTTCTATACATGTTTGTAATAAAATAATTTTTAAAAAAATGATACGTGATGATCTCGGGAATACTGGAGGGCGGGTTAGTAGTTTTGGGGAATGTATCTGCTCCAAATTGGGATGATGTAGAGTTTATGAAGAGGGTGGTGGCGACTATCTCGGAGAGGGATATGCATCAGTTGATACTGGGGTGATTGGAATAAAGTTTTGGATCTGAAGGTGGAGTGTTCCAAACCAAAGTCTGTGTCCTCTGTGCCTGAGCTCACGACCACGTGGTTCACTCATGGTCTCAGCCGTTCGGGAACCCGGTGTGGCAGCTGCGGACTGTGTCCAACGACGCCACAGTCGGGCGGGAGCCATGCTGCTGGCCCGGGAGGTTTCCACAGGGGCTGGGGGGACTGGTGGGGAGGTGGTCAGGGGATGGCGAGGGGGTGTCCGGGGGACACAATCTGGCAGGTCAGGTCTGTGCACGGCCGATGCCATGTTGTACAGCGCGACCGCTGCAGGTCGTCACCTTGCGCATGCACGGGCACTGACCCGGTAATTCTCCAGCCGTTTATTTCGTGGAGGTCGGGTATTTTACGTGGCACAGCTGCTCGCCCCTCACCGGTCGCAGCATCGGTGAGGGGGCGCACCAATTCTTTCCATGTAAAACGCCATGAAACATAGAATTTATTTACATAGAATTTACAGTGCAGAAGGAGGCCATTCAGCCCATCGAGTCTGCACCGGCTCCTGGAAAGAGCACCCTACCCAAGGTTAACACCTCCACCCTATCCCCACAACCCAGTAACCCCACCCAACACTAAGGGCAATTTTGGACACGAAGGGCAATTTATCATGGCCAATCCACCTAACCTGCACATCTTTGGACTGTGGGAGGAAACCGGAGCACCCGGAGGAAACCCACGCACACACGGGGAGGATGTGCAGACTCCGCACAGACAGTGACCCAAGCCGGAATCGAACCTTGGACCCTGGAGCTGTGAAGCGATTGTGCTATCCACAATGCTATCGTGCTGCCCCCTCCGTACTTAGCCTCAGAATCGGAGAATCTGGCCCCTGGAGTTTGGATGAAGGCTATTAGCAGCTCTGGGGTTCAGTGTGAGGGTAATGTGAGCATTTGTTAAGTATGTAGAGTTCAACAAAAATGGGGAGGTCGCGCCCTCGGTGCTATGGGAGGCATTGAAGGGGAGTGGTTCGATAACTGCAGAAGAGATAATTGCAAATAAGGTGCAGACTGAGGGAGGAGTGCCAGCGGCTGCTGGATTAAATTTTGAAGGTGTATGGTAAATATGAGGAGGACCCCACACCCTAACTATTGGCTAGTAGCAAGAAACTGCAGACTCAGCTTAATCTGGTGACTGCGGATATGGCGGTGTGTCAGCTGCTGAGGGCTCGGTGAATATGGGGAGAAGTCTAGCCACTTGTTGGCTGGCCAGTTGAGGTGGTAGGCAGCTTGCCGAGACATTGTTCAGGCGTGGGATATGGGAGGGAGGCTAGTGGCCGTGCCTGAGAAGGTGAATGGGGCATTTGAGGCATTCTCTGCACAGTTATAGAGGTCAGAGCCGCCAAATGATGAGTCGGACATGGGGGAGTTTCTGGAGGGGGTGGAGTTTCCTACATTGGAGGAGGAAGGCAATCGGAAACATGCAGACGTGTTCCCAGTGGAATGTAATAAAAGGTTTGCAGACCGGCTGTTACTGCTGCTAATGGAGGCATTTGAGGAATCAATGGCTTGGGGGGGTCGCTCCCGGACACGATGCTGCAGGCATCCGTCTAGCTCCTTCGGAGGAAGGATAAGGGCCTGGTGGAGTGCAGGTCATATCGGCCAATCTCTTTATTGAATTCAGAGGCTAAGATCCTGGTGAAGGTGCTGACGCTCAGTTTGGATGGGTATCTCCTGAGCATTGTTGGGGAGGATCAAACAGGGTTTGTGAAGGGTAGGCGGTTGTCCTCTACTGTGCGATGCCTGTTAAATGTGATTCTGTCCCCGCCGGAAAGGGGCGGGGTACGGGAGTTATTGTGGGGCTGGACGCACAAAAGGCCTTCGACATTGGAACTATTTGTTTGGGGTGTTGGAGCGGTTTGGGATTGGGCCCAGGTTTATGTTGTGGGTAAAACTGTTATGCAAGGAACCTAGGGCTTGTGTTCACACAAATAATATGAGCTTGAAGTATTTCCAGTTGCACAGGGAATTGAGGCAGGGATGCCCTATGTTCCCTCTCTTATTTGCGTTGGCGGTAGAGCCTTTGGTCAAGGTATCAGGCTGGCATGCCAGGGTGCCCATGTGGCACCATCAGTGCCAGGGCACCAACTGGCACAAAGTGCATGCAGTTGGGGGCCTCCAATCCCCTGGGAGAGTCCCATGAGTACCGTTTAGTCTGGTCCCCATTTTGCACAGGACAGTACTAAACTGCGCTCGCCCGAGGTCTCCGAGGCAAAGGGGATTGATCCCCCCCCCCAAAACATTCATTTTTTATGGTTTGTCTCTTCAACACAGTAAGAATATTTCTCACATGTTCAGTGCTTTTGGGAGGTCAAAATGGTTCCGTGGCTGGAAAAGCTTGGGAATTCCTGTGACGAGCTGAACATCTCATCAGGCTGCAGTTGTAGTTCCTAACAGGGCCATTGGGTGTCAGCATCGCTCAGAGTCCCATCATCGATGTGAACCAACCAGCTTTGTCTTTGTCCATTGACCGTTTGGAGATGGGGGTGTGGAGGGGCACGCACCGTGGAACCATCTTTTGGACACAAAGGGCTGACAAAGAGAAAGGTTAGTGCAGCTTTTCACAGTAACTTCATTGAAGCCTACTCGTGACAATAAGCGATTTTCATTTGATTTTTCAGGTGCGGGTGAGCTGGATGGCAAGATTACCCTGCTCTGTTACAGAGGATTCAGCTGTGACCTTCAATGGGCAATGTGACCTCGGGGAATACCCTCCCTAGACCTCACCACCTTGTTCGCTTCATTAGAGCTACCTGCTTGACCAAACAATTGGTCATTTTGACCATTCATGGCTCACTGTTACATTTTGTTTTTACTGCCCTTGCAAAGTATCTTTAATTGTGTTGAAGGCACTATTTAAATACAAGTTGTTGTTACATTGTTGGCCCATCAGAAAGCTTGCAGTCATTAGAACATGAAGGAGTCTGGCACCAACTGGGCCCATGACTTTGTTCAGAGCGTGGGTGGCACGGTAATGCAGTGGATAGCACTGTTGGCTCATGGCGCTGAGGACCAGTGTTCGATCCTGGGCAGCACGGTGGCACAGTGGTTAGCACTGTAGCCTCATGGCACCGAGCACCCGGGTTCGATCCTGGCCCGGCGTCACTGTCCATAATGTGTTTGCACATTCTCCCCGTGAATTCGTGAGTCTCACCCCACAACCAAAAGATGTGCAGGGTGGGTGAATTGGCCACGCTAAATTGCCCCTTAATTGGAATAAAAAGAATTTGGTACTCTAAATTTTTTTTTTTAAAAGACTTTGCTCAGAGCTTGGAGCCCTGCCTTGACATTCAACATAGTGAAGCTGGATATCCCACTGGCAGGGGAGGGAACAGTGGCATGATGCTGTTGCATTGGCATGAAATGTGACATGGACATGTTGAGAAATGTTCTGTTCCCATCGCGGAACCTGCCCAATGAGAATGGAAGATTACAATTCTGGCCCGAGAGGGACATATAATCCAGGGGGATACAGCAGTACAGCAGTGATGTGTAATCCAAGGAGTACGGTCATATGTTAGGGACATGTAATCCAAGTGATATGGTTACATGTCAAAGACGTGTAATCCAGGAGGATATGGCCACATATCAGGGACGTGTAATCCAGGAGATATGATCATATGTCAGGGGTGTGTAATCCAGGGGATAAGGTCACATGTCAGGAGTGTGTAATCCAGGTGATATGGTCACATTTCAGGAACATGTAATGCAAGGATTACAGTCACATCTCAGGGATGTGTAATCCAGGACATACAATCACACATCAGGAACGTGTAATTCGGGGGCGGGGTGGGGGTTACAGTTGCACGTTAGAGAGATGTAATCCGGAGGGTACAGTCACATATCAGGGACATGTAATCTGACGAATATGTTCACATGTCGGAGACATGTAATACTGGGGATATGGCTGCACGTCAGCGATGTCTAATCTAGGGGAGACGGACACATTGCAGGGACGTTTAATCTGGGAGGAGATAGTCACATGACTGAAGTGTAATCCAGGGGGTACGGTCACATTGCAGCGATGTGTAATCCAAGGGGATATAGTCATTTTGCAGGGACGTGTAATCCAGGAGATATGGTCACATTACAGCGACGTGTAATCCAAGGGGATATAGTCATTTTGCAGGGAAGTGTAATCCAAGGGGATATAGTCACATAGCAGCGACATGTAATCCAGGAGGATACGGTCACATTGCAAGGACGTGTAATCCAAGGGGATATAGTCATTTTGCAGGGAAGTGTAATCCAGGGGGATACGGTCACATTGCAGCGACATGTAATCCAGGAGGATACGGTCACATAGCAAGGACGTGTAATCCAGGGGGATATAGTCACATTGCAGTGGCGTGTAATCGAGTGAATACAGGAATTTTCCTTACAGGGCCAAATTATCCTTTTCTGTTCCAACCTGGCTTTCTGGGGTAAAGCACAGTGTGACTATATTAGCAGCATTACTTCCTGCGCAGGCAGTTTTGCTCGTTTGCATTATTTCCAGTTTCAGTTTCAATTCTCATTGAGGAAATGATTTGATGTAATTCACTCAGGAATGCAAAACTGAGCTGAAAACAACAACTTTCCTTGATCACGCTATAGAAGTCGAGTGAAAGCTGAGAAAAGAAATCAACACATTGGGTTATACGATCAGCATTATGAGGTAAAGTTGACTGGAATTACTTTAGTCCTGAAATTTACCTGTAGACGGTTAAACGAGGAGCTGTTTTCAGGAATAAAGTAGCAGACATTACAAAGCAGTTCAAACACATTAATGGGGATTTGTTTTCTGGGGGGGTGTGAGCATTGCTGGCTGGGCCAGCATTGATTCCCCATCTCAAACTGTCCTGGAGAAGGTGGTGGTGAGCTCTGTGAACAGTGCAGTCTGTCTCTTGTAGATACACCCACAGTGCTGTTAGGAAGGGAATGCAGCACCTTGGTCTCACAATAGTGAAGGAACAGCGATATGGGCTGGATTAACCGCCTCGCAATGCCGAAAACACAAATCGCGAACGGGCGGAGAATCGGGCTTCCGGCCAAAATCGAGGTCCACGCCCATCGCCAATTTGGGCGCCATACTCTGGTCCCTCCCTGGTGGCACAAATGAGTTTTGCGCACTGCGCCGACAGGGGCGTGCAAAACCGGCATTTGCATTCATTTACGTGCACTCACTGGGTAAGACCCAATCTGCTCTGTGCTTTCACGATGCTCAGCCCCTCTCAGGTAGCAGTCACACGGACTTGATTTACTTCAGGGATTTACTAACGGGGCCTGGGTGTCATGGTCACTGAGGGGGGGAGAGAAGGTAAGCAAAGTTTTAAAAAGTGCTAAAATTTGTAGAGCTAGTTGGGGGGTGGCAGCCAGGGCCGGGGAGAGTAGCGGGGAGCGACTTAGTGACAGGTCAGTGGATTCAAGATGCCCCCTTCGGGATTGGGGTGGCCTGGCTCAGGCTGCTGTTGCTGCAGGAATTGTTTTAAACACACCCATTTGGGACAAGTTATAAGCCCCTGGCTGCTCACCCTGCTGACTGCTCACTGTGTCCTGTAAATGTTCACAGAGCCTCTGATCATTTGGGAGCTCACCCAGGCCGCCTCTCTGGAAACCCTTAGACCCCAGCTGACCTATCAATGGGATGGTCATGGCCAAGCTCAATCAGTAGCACACCAGGTGCTGCCACTCCTCAGTGCACTCAGCAGAAACACAGCCACACTACAGAAGTAGCAGGGGAATAGCAGAGTTCACACCAAACAAACGATATATGCACTGTGGCCTTTGGCATCCTCACTGGCACACTGGCCCTCTCAGGGCAGATGTCTCACCAGTGACTCTACCAGCCATCCCACCCTTCAAGAGCACCAGCAGTCCCAGAGTCCTGCCTGCTTACTGTGCCCCTGCTCCCTTCCATCCTGCCCCCGGTCACAATGCAGCTAGACTGCCACCAGACGAAAACCTCCTTCGCTCACACCCATCTGTCGGACCTGTCGCTAAACGTAGAGTCGATTGGTAGCACACCATGGCCCTCTCTGATGTGTTGGGTACTCTGGATCCGCGGTGACTGCGTTTACCTCAGCAGTAACATAGACAGGCTACCAACACTTGAAATAGTACAACACTATTTTATTAAGCTAGAAACTGTTGAACATATTTTCACTGTGGGTCGACACTATGTTAGATTAAACTAAAGACCTATGCCTATCCTAACCAGCCTATGCGCTCAGCACATGGTGAAGATCTGTGCTGCAAGCTGTGAGCTCTGTCCCTCTGAGAGGCTGCATCCCAAATGAGCGGGAAAATTGATGCCCTCTGTCTTTATAGTGAGTGTGCTCTAACTGGTGATTGGCTGCGGTGTTGTGTGTGTTGATTGGTTTTGCTGTGTGTCAGTCAGTGTGTGTGTCTGCACCATGATATACTGGTGTACATTATGACATTCCCCCTTGTATAAAAATTGTATGTTTGTGGCAATAAATAATGTGTGGTGAGAATGTTCCTAACTACGTGTGGAGTGCGAAGACATATTTACAAGACAATGTACTTAAGAACTAAGCTATTTACATGGGAAGGTGTCTGGTGCAGATAAACAGTATGCAACAAAAGAGTAACGAGATCAACATTATATACAAACCAGGGAATTGATCAAACAATGAAACAGTTCAGAGAGTCCATAAATTTGAAAAGTTCATAAATTTAGTCTCTGAGGTGGGCGACGAATTCTTTGAGAAAAAGAGGATGTGAAAGCACTTAAACACTTTCGTGTTTTTGATGTGGTCCAAAACCTGTCAATCATAGCTAGCTTTTAATAAACATTGTGGTTGGCTTCAAAATAGACTGCATGAAATCCATTGAAGCATGAAGTGAGGTGAAATTGGACAATCCAGACAGATGGTTTTGTGCTAGCTGTCAATCACAGCCTAGTAAAGTTAATTTCCCATCGAAATGAATGTAAGGCTTGTAGATCAAAGATCTGAGGGGATTTACAGATGTGGTCCACTTTTTCTAGGGATTTACAACAGCTGCAACTTCTGCCTGACCCAGCAATGAGTTTTAAAGCAGAGTTTTTCCATTGGGCGGGATTCTCTGATACAGCGGCTAAGTGTTGCGCCGTCGTAAAACCCAAAGAGTTTTACGACGGTGTGAACGAGCCGCTGTCAATAGCGATTCTGGTCCGCAAAAAGGACCTAGGAAGGGCGGCACAAGAAGCGGGGTGAGATCAGCCCCAGACCAGTGTCGGATAGGCACGATGCGTCAATGACGCTGTCCAGCGTCGCTTATGTTGCGCGAGCGGCGCTCAGTCCCCAGACCCGCAAGATGGCCGCCGCCCGCCGTACCGCCCCGAGGTTCAGGGACCGCGACCTGGACACGCTGCTGGACGCGGTGGAGGAGAGGAGGGCGGTCCTGTGCCAGAAGAAGATGCACCACCTTACGAGGGCACGCAGGGTGAGTTCACAGTGACGTGCCCCTGGCACCACCCCCCCATACCACCCACACATGTGAAAGGCGGCCCCCACCTCCCAGGGGGACGCCACAACCCCCTACCTGACCTACATGGGCTGCACCCATCCATGCCAGGTGCTTTGGCCGGGTGCCCCGTGCTGCCATGCCATCATATACCCAACATCTGCGCTGCCGGCATCGGACCGCCTAACACTGATATTTGTTTCCCCCCCTCGCCTCCCCAGGATAAGACTGCCCACAACCACAGGGAGCGTGAAAGAACCGGAGTGCGTCCACCCGTACTGCACCCGCTCACCGTCCATGAGCAGAGGACATTGGACCTCGTAGGCAGAGCCGAGGACTGGGATGTTCACGGCTGTCAGGTCGGAGGCGAACCAGCGAGCGAGACTCCCCCACCGCTGGCTCCCCCCAATCTCCTCCATGTCCCACAGCATCCCCCACATCCCGTGCCTCACAGCACCCCCCTCACCCCATGTCCCACAGCACCCCCTCACTCCATGTCCCACTGCATCCCCGACATCCCATGTCCCACAGCACCCCCTCACTCCATGTCCCACTGCAGCCCCCTCACCCCATGTCCCACACCACACCCCTCACCCTATGTCCCACTGCATCCCCCACATCCCGTGCCCCACAGCACTCTCCTCCCCCCATGTCCCACAGCACCCCACTCATCCCATGTCCCACTGCACCCCCCTCAACCCATGTCCCACTGCACCCCCTCACCCCATGTCCAACAGCAGACTCCTCACCCCATGTCCCACAGCACCCCCTCACCCCATGTCCCACAGCACCCCCCTCACCCCATGTCCCACAGCACCCCCTCACCCTATGTCCCACAGCACCCCCCTCACCCCATGTCCCACAGCACCCCCTCACCCCATTTCCCACAGCACCCCCTCACCCCATTTCCCACAGCACTCCCCTCACCCCATGTCCCACTGCACTCCCCTCACCCCATGTCCCACTGCACTCCCTCACCCCATGTCCCACAGCACCCCCTCACCCCATTTCCCACAGCACCCCCCTCACCCCATGTCCCACAGCACCCCCTCACCCCATGTCCCACAGCTCCCCCCTCACCCCATGTCCCACAGCACCCCCTCACCCCATGTCCCACTGCACTCCCCTCACCCCATGTCCCACAGCACCCCCTCACCCCATGCTCCACTGCACTCCCCTCACCCCATGTCCCACTGCACCCCCTTCTCCCCATGCTCCACTGCACTCCCCTTACCCCATGCTCCACTGCACTCCCCTCACCCCATGTCCCACTGCACCCCCTTCTCCCCATGCTCCACTGCACTCCCCTTACCCCATGTCCCACTGCACCCCCTCACCCCATTTCCCACTGCACCCCCTCACCCCATTTCCCACTGCACTCCACTCACCCCATGTCCCACTGCACCCTCCTCACCCCATGTCCCACTGCACCCTCCTTACCCCATGCTCCACTGCACCCCCCTCACCGCCGCCTGTCTAATGAAATGTGTTGTCTTGTGTTTTACAGGACCAGCTGCCGGTGTTCCCGGCCCATCTGGAGTTGCAGGCACACGGCCAGTCCCAGGTCCAGTGGCCCCCAGGGAAGGAGGCGGGTAGGGGGGGAGGCCAGATGCCATGGAAGCCCGGCCACTGACACAGAGACCCAGGAGACAGAGACACAGAGGACGGAGACCCAGGGCACCAAAAGCCAGGACACTGACACCCAGGACCCAGATGAACACGACACCGAGGACACGGACTGACAGGCAGGGCCGGTGCTAGGAATTGCGGGCCCAATTAGAAAAGTGATGGCGGGGCCCCTACTCTACAAAAGTAAAAATTTATGTATGTTTATATTTCGTGTAGTGTGCTCGTCTTTAACCAAAAAAAAACATTAAATGCTTGATATACTAAAATTTTGAAACTTACTTACCCGGGCGGAAGGATTTGGCGGCGCAGGGCTGAAGGATTTGTCGACGGTAATGCGGTGCGTTCCCCAAAAGTAAAAACTACCCTATAGTTCCTCTTAGAATACAGAAAAGGCTTCAAACGGTAACTCTGTCGCTGCTGGCGCGGGGCCCCCTTAAGGTGCGGGGCCCAATTTGATGAAATTGGTCAAATAGGCTTAAAATCGGCCCTGCTCACAGGGGACCGACACATAGAGCACGTCAACCCAGAGGACCGACACACAGAGCACGTCAACCCAGAGGACTGACACATAGAGCACGCCAACCCAGAGGACCGACACACAGAGCACGTCAACCCAGAGGACTGACACATAGAGCACGCCAACCCAGAGGACCGACACACAGAGCACGTCAGCCCAGAGGACTGGCACATAGAGCACGCCAACCCAGAGGACCGACACACAGAGCACGTCAGCCCAGAGGACTGGCACATAGAGCATGCCAACCCAGAGGACCGACACACAGAGCACGGCAGCCCAGAGGACCGACACACAGAGCACGCCAACCCAGAGGACTGTGATTGGACAGTGAAACGCAGCTGGAGGCGAATCAGGGTCCATCGGGCCAGGGATCGACGCAGGAGACCCTGGACTTTGGCTCCGATGACGACCTTGACTTCACGGCACTGCTGTCACCCACATCCTCCAGCATCACATAGGCAATCACCTCGGTTGGGCACTTTAGTGATGAGGCTTAAGGGACGGTCGGAGGGCAGCCCGGCCCCAGAAACCAGCTGCCGCCCAGGTGGCTCCCGGGTTCCTGGACGTACCAGATCCACCCAGAGACCTGATGCAGTTAGACACCCAGGGACTAGACAACGGGACGAGACAACAGGATGACAGCCGGCTTGCAGCAGCTGCAGATGCAGGTGGAGGAGTCCATCTGCATCCAGGAGCAGGGGGTGGTGCTGGTCATGGCTGTCACCCAGGCCGACACCGCACGGGTGGCGTCCGGGGTGGAGGCAATGGGGGCAACAGTGTACGGTTTCATGTGCATGAGTCATCCGTGGCCCAGGACAGGGCTGCCCTCTCACAGGCAGCCAAGTACCAGAGCCAGCTGGACATTGCAGCCGTGCTCCTCAGTTTGTCCGAGTCTCAGCAGGCCATTGCTGAGAGCTTCGGCGGCATTGCCCAGATGCTGGGTGGCGTCATGTATATAACCTTTCTAATTTAACTCACTGTTACACCAATGCAAGCTGCCTCAGTGCTCTGTCCGATGCCTGAGTGGTCGGGTAGGGGACTGAGTGCCACTATGGTCGAGGGGCGAAGGAACTTGAGCCCCGGTGGGTGTAATGTGTGCTCCTCACCCCGCCCCCAGTGATTCGATAGGGCCATGTGATGGAGTGTCCAGCACGCATACAGGGACCACCCAGGTGGAGGGAGTAACTGTGGCCATGAGTTAGACATTGTCTAACGATTTTGAGCTCACAGCTCATCGCAGAGCGCGTTGTCATCATCCACCATGGCATCGAGCACACCCGCTTCCACAAGCAACCGTGTGAGCCCAGCCCGTTTTGCCGCAGGTGGATGTGTAATGGAGGGGTGTGGCGCATGAGGTTGTGTGGGAGGTAAAGGTGGTGGGTGGTGGGGGGAGGTGCGCCTCGTGGGTGTTGTGAGAGGAGGGGGTGCGGGGTAGTGAGGTGGTGCCGTACAGTGGGGTCAGTGCCCGTGATCAGCGAGCCCCTAACACCTAGTTGTGCAGCCTCCCATCCATATCCAGCCCCCGTGTCCCGTTGATTTCCTCCCCTCCCTAGCCTCCTCATCTGGAGGGCTGTGCCCTTCCCTGGGCTCTCCCTCTGCCTCCTCCTCCAGCACATCGCCCCTCTGCTGGGGAATATTGTGCAAGTTGCAGCAGACCATAACGATGCGGCCGACCCACTCCGATGTTTACTGGAGGGCCCCTCCAGAGCAGTCCAGGTACCTGAAGCGAATCTTCAGCAGCCCGAAGCACCTCTTGACCACACCCCTGGGTTCTGCATGGGCCTCATTGTGCCTGTTCTCTGCGTCAGTCTGTGGCCTCCATATACACGTCACGAGCCACAACCGCAACGGGTAACCCTTGTCGCCCAGCAACCAGCCCCTCAGCCGCTGGTGGGTGTCCCTCGAACTTGGAGGGGGTGAACAATTGTGACAGGTCTCAGACCACCCGAATGTTCATGGAGTAGGTCCCCTTCCTGTTCATGAACACCGCCCTGTTCTCCGCTGGTGGCCGCATGGGGACGTGCACCCCATCGATCACCCCCTGGACCATGGGAATCCTGGCCACGGCTGCGAATCCTGCTGTTCGGGCATTCTGGTGGGCCCGGTCCACACGGAACTGGATGTAGCAGGCCGCGATGTCGTACTTGGCGTCAGTCGCTGCACAGATGCACCGGTGCACCGATGCCTGGGAGATGCCGGCCAGGTCCCCACTCGGCGACTGGAACAGCCCCGTTGCATGGAGGTTCAGGCCACCGTAACCTTGACGGCCACCGGGATAGCATGTCCTCCCCCTGTTCCACATGGTGCCAGGTGTACCATCAGATGGCAGATATGGGCGATGGTCTCCCGGCTCATCCGGAGTCTCCTCCTGCATACCCAGGTCCTCGAAGGACATGCGGCGCCGGTAGACACGGGGCCTCATCGGGCGCCTCCGGCGCCATGGTGCCTCCTACTCCACCTTCTCCTCCTCCTGCACCTCCCCCCCATCCACATCGGTATCCTCATCCTGCGCCTCGCCCCCATTGTTGTCCTCCTCCTCCTCCTGCGCCTGTCGGGCGGGTGGCCCTGCAGCCTTAGTGGGTGCCACCTGGCCCTCTGCAGCCCGTCCCTCTGCCACTGCCGCCGACTCTCTGAGACGCCTGTGCCGGCGCTGCCACGGCGGCCAACATCCCTGGCTGGTGCCCAAACATTATGATCTGCAGGGGGTGGGAGGGTATACAACAGGTTTAACCATGGCACATGGCCTACTCCACAACCGTATGCCATGGGCTTCATGGCAGCCCTGGTTGGCCAGATGCGCCACACTTGCGCCACACACACGTATGCACACCCACCCCTGGCTGCACCCTCTGTGCCCCGACTATTGTTGCCCGTCCCACATGATGGCGCCACCGATGGATGGCAGTGCCCTCACTGGGGGATGCCATGAGTGCGTCCCTGCACCTATCCGATGGTGGGTGCCACCGGCTGGGTGGCCCAGCCCCCCGGGGGGGGGGGGGGGGGGGGGGGGGCTGGGGGGGGGGGGGGTCCTGCACCCATCCGCATGGCCGGGCGCTTGCGCTCAGCCAGCGCCCAGGGTCGGTGCCCATCAGCCTGGGCACTCTAATGACGGCCATGGCCTAGGCACCGCGCTGCAATGGCGGGCCTTTACCGGACGGCGGGGCTGTCCTCCCCACGCAACCCCCCAACCTGAAGGCCCTCCCCCGTCACCCCCTCACCCCCCAGCCACGCCCGAGCCCGTCCCGCCACCCAGAGGTCCCCCCATGCCGACCCCTTCACCTCCTGCCTCCGGATCGTGGGCCAGCACGACTGGCTCACGATTTGTAAAAGCATGTTAGAACAGTGCCGGCGTGACCTGGGGTCATGCTGTCGGGACTTCGGCCGATTCGGGCCATAAAATCGCCGGGGTCCCGGTGAATCGGGAAACGGACCCCCTCCATCAATTCTCCGGGCTGCTCAGCGCCGATCACAACCACGCCATTTTGTCTTGTTGAGGGAATCGCGAAACGCTGTTGGACTGGCATTGCTCTAGAAATGGTTGGGAACAACCCACTGGCGCGGGTTGAGAGAATCCCTCCCATTGTCTCTGCCTGAACTGCCCTATAGCTTCCAGACAGGCATCTCTGTCGGGAGGGCAGGGGTCTCTTAAAGGTGGTCCCTGGGTGGTGCCATTGTAATGTGGGCTCTCTGGCGGGGGATCTCTTTTACAACCTTCCTGGATGGGGGGTGCTTTCCTGGTGGGGGGATTCATTCTTCGAAGGCAGTCTCGGGGAGGGGGGTCTCCATAATGGGGAGGAAATCTGGGAGGGAGTGTCTCATAAGGGGGATCTCCATGGAGGAGTCTCTTATGGAGGGTCTCTGGGGGTATCTCTATAATGGGGGGGTCTGTGTGGGTGCTCTGTAATGGGGGGTCCGTGGGGTGGAGGGGGTTGGATCACAATCGTACTGTGGGGTGGGGGGGTTGACCAAACAAATCCCATGGTGGGAGGGAAGGGCGGAATTGCATTGTGGAGAAGTGGGGAGCCAGCCTTGTTATCAGTCTGCCTACTCAAATGGTGGAATACCAGAATTCATGATGGAATCTCACGCAATCCCCGCCATGCATAAATTTGCACGGCTGGGGAGGTCACTGAATCACACTCTGGATTCACACTCCCAGAGTGCAATTCAAAGGAGATTCATCTCTGGCAGAAGAAAATAGTTTGCCAGAAAGGAGACAAGTGTAAGAATGGGGAAGATTATGAAGTAAATCCCTTTATTTCGCTGGGAGGGTTTTTTGAGATGATTATTGTGTGTTCAGAAATTTCCGGACTTTTGAGTCCTGGAGTCAGGAAATGCTCTTAGAGAATAAAACTGGATGGGGGGGGGGTCTGCAAAATGTTTCAGCTAGTCCGAGATGGATTTTGATGATTTTTTTCTTCTCTTGCAGTAATACACAGGAATTTTTGAAAGTGAAGCTTCAACAACTTCAATGTCACTTCACGTGGGGGCCACAGAAAGAAAAAATTGACTTGGATGAGATGAATCAAAGATTACAAGATTCAATTCAGACCGATGTGACATATAAAGCCAAGTGTTACAACCATCTCGCTTTTGTAAACTGTCTGCAAGGAAACTGTGAGGAGGCGATTCAAAACTTAAAGGAAGCTGAAAAGTTTCTGAGGGAGAATCATGAAGATGAATTTGATAAAAGAATCATCATCACCTATGGAAATTATGCCTGGGTATATTATCACATGGGACAACTGACAGAGGCTCAGTCATACCTCGACAAACTGGAGAGGATCTGTAAACAATTTCCTGATGCCTCTCGGTACACAGCAATGATACCTGAAGTATACGGGGAGAAGGGTTGGTCACTGTTGAAATCTGCTAATCAATATTATGAAGAAGCAAAGGAATGTTTCAAAAAGGCTCTGGACAAAGATTTGGATAATATTGAATGGAATCTCGGCCATGCGATTGTCCTGTATCGTCTGGAAACATTTTCTGGTACTCCAGAGAGCCGTACTCCCACCCAATCAATGAAGCAGTTTAGACGTGTGCTGGAGCTTGATCCAGATCACGGTGAAGCCATGGTGCTGTTAGCTCTGAAACTACAACAGTCCAATCAAAGTGAGGAGGCAATGGAATTAGTTGAAAAAGCATTGCGGAAGTCCCCTGATCTCCCACATGTGCATTGTTATGCCGCAAAATTTTACAGATTAAAAGGAGATGTGGAAAAAGCTGTGGAGCTGTTGAAGAAAACATTAGAAATTCGCCCACACTCTGCCTTCTTACACCATCAAATAGGCGTGTGTTACAGAAACAAACTATTGCCACTGAGCAGAAATCCACTCAGTGAAATCCCTGGTGAACTTGCTTTTCAACAGAGAGCTGAACTGATTGATCTCTGTAAAGATCATTTTAAAAAGGCTTTTGAATCTCGCCCATTAACATTTATCACTGCACAGCTGGATTTTGCCAAAATCTGTTCATTAAATGGAGAATATCAAAATGTAGAGGAGATCTACAACAATCTACTGAGATTGGAAGATATACGTCCTGAAAATAAGCAGGCAATATGTTTGGAGGCTGGATTATTTGAACTACGTGCGAAAAAATCGGAATCAAAAGCCATCACCCATTTTCTAGAAGGAATGAAAATCAATTATAACTCAATGGAAAAGAAAAAGTGCCGTGATAACTTGAAATCAGTATCAGAAAGACAACTTCGCAGGAATCCGAAAAACAGCAAGGCCCATGGTGTTCTTGGCTTAATGCACCAACTGGATGGGATGAAGCGCGAGGCTGTTGAAAGCTTTGAAAAAGCCTTGGAGTTGGACCCTGACAATGAAGAATATCTAAGTGCTCTTTGTGAATTACGCCTTTCCCTCAAGGCCAACAGTGACTGTTCCAATCAAACCGAAGACAAAAGATGAATTAACACTCTCTAATCCCCAGGCAGCTTCTGGTATCCACCACTTATATTCTGCTTTTTTTTAATGGAGCACGTTACACATGTGTGTATAATTTTCAAAGAGTCTCATTGTAGTTATTCTAAATCTCTGTGCTTCATTCAGGAACATTGACCCCACTGGTGAAATAACCAAATAATATTTGTTCCTGTCTCCCAAGAGTTGTTGTGTGTGGAAAGGTGGAAAGGGAGGGAAGACTAAAGGATATAAAAATAGGTTAAAATGGGCTAAAATACAAAGGCAGCAGGTATTGATTTTCTAAACAGTTACTAATTTTACAATCAGAAGTGGAATGTTGAAATTGTCAGTAAAATGAAAGCATGGATTTGTGTAATTGATCTGTGTGAATGCTGACAGTTTGGTTAGTGATGTGTTGGGTAAGCTGGGTCTGTGTTTACTGCAGCAGTGAGAGAGACAGGCTTCCAACACTTAAAGAAATGCAACTCTGTTTTATTGAACTCTTAACTGTCATACATACTTTAACTGTGGGTTGATACTATGCTGAGTTGACTGGAGACCTGAAGCTAACCTGACCAGACTATCTTACTACCACATGGGGTAGGATTCTCCCCTACCCAGCGGGGCGGGGGGTCCCGGTGTAGCGGAGTGGCGCCAACCACTCCGGCGTCGGGCCTCCCCAAAGGTTCGGAATTCTCTGCACCTTTGGGGGCCAAGCCCCAACATTGAGGGGCTAGGCCCGTGCCGGAGTGGTTGGCACCATGCCGACTGGCGCCAAAACCGGCACCAACGGCCTTTGACGTCCGGCGCCGGGGCTGGCCGAAAGGCCTTCGCCGGTTCGCGCACGCGCCAGTGGTCACCACCGGCACATGCGCGCTGGGGGATTCTCTTCAGCGTCTGCCATGGTGGAGGCCGTGGCGGCGGCGGAAGGGAAAGAGTGCCCCCACGGCACAGGCCAGCCCGACGATCGGTGGGCCCCGATCGTGGGCCTGGCCACCGTGGGGGCACCCTCCGGGGTCCGATCGCCCCGCGCCCCCCCCCAGGACCCCGGGGACCCGCACGTGCCGCCAATCCCGCCACCACCAGAGGTGGTTCAAACCTCGGCGGAGAATCGCCGCAGGGGGCTCACCGCTCGGTGCGGCGCGTTTCCCGCCCCCGCCAATTCCCGGGTGGCGGAGAATTTCTGCCACGGCGGGGGCGGGATTTTTGGCGGGCCCGGGCGATTCTCCGACCCTGCTGGGGGTCGGAGAATTTCGCCCATGGTGTCTGTTCTGGTTGTTGCTCACGGGCTCTGACTGTCTCAGAGGCTGCATCCCAAGAGAGCGGGAAAACTAGTGCCCTCTGGCTATATAGTGGCTGTGTCCTCTCTGGTGATTGGCTGCTGTGTTCTGTGTGTTCATTGGTCATCCTGTGTGTCAATCAATGCCTGTCTGTGCACCATCATATACTTGTGTGTATATTATGACAGTTAGTACTGAACATGGTGTGAATAAGGATCATGTTTAACTGTCGGGGGCTGCACAGTGGTGCGTGGATAGCCCTGCTGTCTCACGGCGCCGAGGTGCCAGGTTCAATCCCGGCTCTGGGTCACTGTCCGTGTGGATTTTGCACATTCTCCCCGTGTTTGTGTGGGTTTTGCCCCACAATCCAAAAGATGTGCAGGGTAGGTGGATTGGCCCTTAATTGGAAAAAATGAATTTGGTACTCTAAATTTATTTTTTTTAATTTTGACAGTCAGTAATTTTTGCGCTTTGTCACCATTTGGTGAACACATTCCATCTTGGCAACACGGAGTAACTTGTACACAACCTGCAAAGGGAGACTGCTGGATAAAGAAAGACACAATAGAGGCAGGAAACTTAGATACAAAATGAGATGAAAATTAATTACTTTTTATCATTATAGACATAGATTTTAACAAGAAAAGTTATATATGTCAATGATAATTATTTCCTGGAACTTAACCAGAAAAACATAACTGACATTTGTATAACACATTTATAGTGCCCAAGCCAGTTGCAGGAGTGTTATATGACCTATTTAGTCACCAAGATATATAACACGATACTAGGACACATAGGACTCAATTTTGCGCCCTGCAAGCACAAAGGTGGTGTGAGTGCACATTATCGTGGGCAGGTACCTCATTTCAATAAAATAACATAAGAATAAAGACGTTCCGATGGCACAGTGGTTAGCACTGTTGCTTCACAATGCTAGGGACCTGGGTTCGATCAGTGACCGGCTTGGGTCATTATTTGTGCGGAGTCTGCACGTTCTCCCGGTGTCTACATGGGTTTCCTTCGGGGGCTCAGGTTTTATCCCGGAAGTCCTGAAATACATACTTGTTTGATGAATTGTGCATTCTGAATTCTCCCTCACTGTACTCGAACAGGAACCAGAGTGTGGCGACTAGGGGATTTTCACAGTACCTTCATTGCAGTGTTAATGGAAGCCTACTTGTGACAATAATAAAAAGATCATTGGTATGTATCTGGAGGAAAGAGTTATTTAGTCAATTCTATCTCTTTCTCACTCTTTCTGTAACTCCCTTTATTTCTTTCTCCATTTATTTTCTCTCTCCGTCCTCTCTTCTCATTTTCCTTTTTCTCTCAGTTTTATCATCGAATCACTACAGTGCAGAACGAGGCTATTTTGTCATCGAGTCTACACTGACCCTCTGAAAAAACGCCCTACCTAGGCACATGCGCCCGCCCTATCCCTGTAACTCCAGCTGACTTGTACATCCCTGGATACAAAGGGACAATTTTTTAATCATGGCCAATCCACCTAACCTGCTCATTTTGCAGCGCAAAAGGAGGCCATTCAGCCCATTGAGTCTGCACTGAACCTGGGAAAGAGTACCCTACCTAGGCCCATGCCCTGACCCTATCCCCATAACCTCACCTAACCTTTTGGACACTAAGGGGCAATTAAGTATTGCCAATCCACCTAACCTGCACATCTTTGGACTGTGGGAGGAAATCTGAGCACTCGGAGGAAACCCACTCAGACACGGGGAGAAAGTGCAAACTCCACACAGTTACCCAACGTAGGAATTGAACCCGGAACCTGGCACTGTGAGGCATCAGTGCTAACCACTGTGCCACCATGTCGCTCCTCTTCCTGGACCGCAGGACATTTCTTTTTTGAGTCCCAGGCACGGACCTCCGTTGCGACCTCTTCCCAAAGTGGACTTCCTGGTCATCCCTCCGGAAGAGGACATCTCAGCGCTTGCGGACGGCATTGAGGAGAGCCAAAAGTGAGTCATGGCTGAACTTTGGGGCATCTAGCTGTTGTTCTCCTGGGGGCTATTTAAGGATCACACAGCTGAATACAATCAACACTCCCAAACAAGAGCAATTAGAAGATATTCAGAGTTGGGGGGCATGGTCAATTTTAGGAGCAAAAGCTCATTCGTAAGTAGGGGTTAATGGATGGAAATAAAACATGTGTATACCTCACGTACATGCAATATTCTGCAATAATTTACCTAGCTCCAGAATGCCTGTTTCCATGGGTGACATTTTTAAAAATTCATATTTGCAAAAGGTTAGGCATGAATAATATCCTGTTAAACGAATTATGACACTATTCTTTTGTGATTAGCAGTTAGTGTTGTAAGGCTCCTTCCTGTTGATTCCCTTATTTCTCCTTTCTTTATTTATACTGTTATCGTTTTAATCCATGGATGCTTAAGGGGCATATATCGTTACATCAAGCAGCAGAGAGAAGGAAGAATTACAGAAGTTGCAACATAGTGTATCGTGTTTATAGCTTTAGACAGCAAGACTCAGAATATTCGGCACCTGAGAAATGGGGTGGGATTTGGTTCAATTGATTGGCAGGTGGTCAATGAATTGGCCAAAAGGCCATATTCTTCCTGGCAACAGGTGGTGATTGGGGCCTACTCACGTGGAATGATTTTCAGAGACCGAAGGAGCTCAGTTTGAATCTTGGACATTCAGAGGAAGGGCCTGCTCTTCTCTCTCTCTCTCTCTCTCTTTCTTCAGAAATGCTGTGAGTTTCTGTATTTCTGAAACAGCAGAGACCTTTGATAGTGAAAATCATTACAGGCTGCAAACAGGGACCTGCATCTGAAAGCTTACTTTGAAGGAAGGCCTGCTTAAAGACAACCATCAGAAGCAAAGACATATTTTTCCCCTTTCTGTTTGTCTGTCTTGTGTGAGTGTATAGAGATGGGGAGGGGGGTGCGGGGTGCGTTAAAATGGAGGGTTAGGAATTAGATCATAGTCAGCCAATTATATTTGCTGTATGTTTCATTATAGTTCTTGTTATAAATAAAAAGTAATTGTGTTTACATTTACAAACCTAGTTCTTTCGAGTGTGTGAGGAAACAGAGAACCCAAAGGAAGCCCAGCAGACAAGGGGAGAATGTGCAAACTCCGCACAGACAGTTACCAAAGGCCAAAATGTAACCCGGTCCCTGATGCTGTGAGGCAGCAGTGCTACCCACTGTGCCATCGGGCCGCTCTGTAGTTGACAGGAATTGCTGTAGGTGATTTGGTGACATTGCTTTGGATGGCAATAGGAACTGGGGTTACGTTTTACTGTTGAGGATGGGCTGCCCAACCCCCAGAGCTGCCAGTCCGATGAAGGAGGCCGCTACCCAACACTGGGGCAAAAGAAAAATTACAGAGCCAGATGCTGGAGGGGAAACCCCTCTGGAGAGATCACTGGAATTGTGGGGGCTGCACTTGCCCAGAACCACACCTCAGTTTCAACAAATGTTCCTCCCCACGCTATCGCTGATCTCCACTTAACGGGTGGCAGCTGCCCCACCTCCGGCAAGATGCTAATTAGCATCTGGAAATGACCAACAAAACATCACTGATATTTATATAACGCCTTCATAGTGTCCAAGCCACTTGGACCTTTTAATTTTATGAATTGATTGGCTGCATCCTTGGGGTCGATAAAATGCCCCAATAGTGGGTCTGCGTCAGGGAACCAATCCGCTGCTGCTCTCTGCAATTTTATCAACTCACCCAAAACACCACCTCTCGAGGGCCGGGAACATTCAGTCCCAATAGAATGAAGGGGGCTGAAGCTGTGGTTACAGCTGAGATTAGCAGGGTAGCTGCCTCAGGGTAAACTCTATTCTAAACCTTCATCCCTGTACCTGCCACAGTGATCGTAAAGCAGGAGGTTGGTGATGGTGGAAGTCACCTCTCTCTCCCTCTCTCTCTCTCCCTCTCTCTCCACTATATCTCCCTGTACTCTCCCTCCCTCTCTGTGAGCAGTGGGACAGCTGTATGCATTGGCTTCTAGAAGGTTACAGTGCTCGGATATTAGCTGCATGCACTATTACTGTACAATAAGCTGTGTGTTTTTACATAAGGTACACTTGGGAATCTCAGAGCGTGTTGCTCATAGTTACCTGAGGATAAGCTGGTTGATAACAATAATCATTGTCAAGAGGCTTCTGATTGACAATAACTGACTCAGTCAAATTTCAGTTCTGTGTGCTGAAAGGTGGACTTTTCAATCAGAGTTGTGAGGAAGGAGACCAAAGAGAAAATGCTGGAAAATCTCAGCAGGTCTGGCAGCATCTGTAAGGAGAGAAAAGAGTTAACGTTTCGAGTCCAGATGACCCTTTGTCAAAGCTGTGAGGAAGGAGATTGGCTGAAGGGGGAAGGCTTTGTTTAGGTTTATGAGGACTTGCTGGGATTGGGGTCCACCAGTGCGTTGTGTCTGAAGTCTGTAAACTGAACTGCATTAGTACCAGGAGGGAATTGTTGGACAATAGGGGGTCTCAGGGCCACTGAAGACAGAGGGGAGGGGTTTGGGATCAGTCTGCTGATCTTTGAGTGCAGTGCAGTTGGGGTTTATGGACAGTAAGAGTGTCCCGAGCAAACACATTTACAGGCAAACTCACCACTTCAAATCATCTCAGATTTTGGGACATTGAGCTGGAATATGCGTTGGTGATGCTCTTCCACATGAGGGATAGAGAGGATGGACAATTCATTCTGCATTGCGATCACACTTTGTCGAAAGGTGCAAGATTAGAAAGGGTTCGGTGTGATATTTCTAAAAGAATTGAAATAGAAGAGAGTAGAAGAACATTCAGAAAATTGCTTGAGGGACAAAAGGTGAAATTTGGGATTATTTTTAATCAGAAAGGATGAAGAAATGTGAGAAAAGTTTTCAAACAGAAGGACAGGTTCGAGTATGTGGTTAGCACTGGAACTGAATAGGTCAATTTATAAGGTCTACAGGAACGAGATGGAAATTGGGAGATGGAGGAGATTAAGGATTAAGTAATTAGCACAGTGGGCTAAACAGCTGGCTTGTAATGCTGAACAAGGCAGCAGTGCGGGTTCAATTCCCGTACCGGACTCCCCGAACAGGTGCTGGAATGTGGTGTCTAGGGGCTTTTCACAGTAACTTCATTGAAGCCTACTTGTGACAATAAGTGATTATTATTATTAAGGAGGAAATTATTTCAATGATGAGAGCGAATATAACAAGATTTAAGCAGGCAGTGGAGATCCTATAGCTAAAATGGAGGAATAGGACAGGATTTATACCTGCCAGGAACGTTATGAATAGGGCCCCCTGTTGGCAACAGTAACATGACAGAGCGCATAAATGCAGAGATTAGACAAGCATGTCGTAAAGAGAGTGATTTTAATGGGTGATTTTAACTTTCAGTTAGATTGGGACATGCCAGAATGCCAGAAGCCAGGCAGGAGTGTAAAATCCCTGCCATGGGATACACCACTGGTGGCTCAAGACAACACTCTGTAGGCTCCCAGTAGTAACAAAGGAGTTTATTAATGAAAGGCAAAGGCTGGTATATATACAGGAACAGAACACTAAAGGATGGGTCGAGGCGCTATCCATCTTCTGGGTCCATGCTGCTAAGGTCCCTGTCCCCAGGGCCCTGCGTTTACTTGCCATTGGCCGGGGTTCACTTGCTCCTGTGTGATTGGATCTGGGCCGGTCACATGAGCCACCAGGCTCACTCCTTTAAAGGGGCTGCGCCACCACATCCCTCTCTCCTTAATTCTCTTCTTACATTTTGCACAATAGCTATGTACAGGTTCTATATATATTCCACTCTCTTCAGGTATCTGAGGTGTCGGTGGCATGAGATTGGGCCAGGCTCCATAAATGTAATTTTATGGGCAGGGTCAAGGTCGTTCTATTGAGGTGGGACAGCCTCCCCCTCCCATTGGCAGGCCGTGTAAAAATGAATGTTTTGCCGCGTTTTTAATTTTTATTCAAGTTCTTGCCAAAAGCGTTTTTTATGGGGGTGGAATGGTTGATTTTCTCATTTGTCTGGGCAGGCAAGGATGCAAGGATTCGGAAACGGTGCTTCAGCGAGGGCGATGGTCAGGGGGTTTGGCTCTGCCAAATCTGATGTATTATTATTGGACGGCAAACACCGAGAAGACGTGGGGTTGGGGTAGGGAGTCAGTAGGTGAGGATGGAGGCAGGCTCTTGTACGAGGTCAGGGTTGCAGGCGCTGGCAACAGCGCCACTCCTGTTTGCACCAGGGAAATATTCGGATAGTGGCCACACTGAAGATATGGAGACAATTTCGGTCGAAGTTGATCCCAATCCAAGAGAATCATTTGTTTGAGCCGGCATGATTGGATGCTAGGTTCCGGCGTTGAGAGAAACGGTGGGTGGTGGAAATGATGGACTTATTTGTTTGAGAGCGGTTCATGAACTTTGAGGAGTTGACGGAGAAGTTTGGGATTCCACGAAAGGAGGCCATTAGGTGTAGGCAGGTGCGGGACTTTGCAAGGAAGGTTTTCCCGATGTTTCCGGGGACACCACCCTCCTTGTTGTTGGAGAGGGTGTTGGTGATGGGGTTGTGGGGGGGGGGGCATTTTAGCGATCTATGGGAGGATTCTGGAGGAGGAGGATAGTGTGTCGTTGGAGGGGGTTAAGGCCACGTGGGTGGAGGAGCTGGGGGTGGCGCTAGAGGAGGGTGTGTGATGTGAAGTGTTGCGAAGGGTGAATTCCTCAATCTCGCGTGCGCGACTCGGATTAATTCAATTAAAGGTGGTATTTTCAGCACCATGTGGCCGATCGTGCTCTTGGATTTGGACTTGGAGCCCAATCCCCTGGGAGTCAGAATTGAGGTGTCAGACCTGCCAAACCTGCAGACAGGGGTGGGGGCTGATGGTTTAGCTTTCGCCTCACTGATTGCTCACAAGCAGGTCCTGTTAGAGTCTGCTCCTGGAATAACAGTCCTGTGTGCAAAACAAATGACTCATCGCCAGGTTCGTCCTCAGAAACAATGGACTATTAACAAACTTTGCCCAAGATTTGAATGCCTTAAGATATTCCTGCTCTGCCGAGCTAGCCACAAGCTGAAGAATTAGCAACAACAGGAAAAGGCTGCAGATTACAAACTAATAACCATTTATGGCATGGACGGAGATAATGGAGGACTAATTAGTTGCATGTAATGAATTGTGACGTAAATAAAGGTGATTGGCTGTATGTAAATGAGATTACAAACTGATTTTGCTTTTGAATCTGTATATTAACCCGTGTGAGCCTTAGCTCAAGTGAGAAAGAGTGCAGAGCCTCAGGCCTTTCTCCCAGAATTCTGATATAATAAACTGCTACTTTACTCATCCAAAAGGCCTTTGTGTGAATATTTACTCCATGTTTACTAAGGGTGGCCAGTCCTGAGAACATTGTGTCGAAACGTAACAAAAGCGAGGATGAGAGTTTCAGCAGCAGATTAGCTGAGGTAGAAGTGGAGTCAAATGATGTTGTGAAGGTGGTCTTGGTTTGAGTGAGTGTGGAGGGAATCTTTGGGAAGAACGATCCCAGCCTGGGAATTTTTATGGCTCTATTTAAGGGCCATTAAGAGGGCTCATTCCCAATTTTCCACAGCAGAGGTCTCTGTTTTAGTCTGGAGGACCATTGGAGGCAGAAACTCCTCTGCCCAAGGCTTCACCCCATGCGGACCAAGTGATGTTGCCAAAGGGGTCACCTTCTGATTAGAGGGGTCAAGCAGCTTGGCTCCTCAGAGCTAGTTTGAACTTATCCTCTGCTCAGGGGCACCTTCATGTTGAACATCTCTTCGGTGGGACTGCTGAATCTTCAGAGCTGCCAGTCCTGTTGTCAGGTCAACAGGATCTACATCTTGCCTCTTGTCCTTAATCTGATGGTGAGCTTGGTGGCAGGCTGTGAGAAACTTTCTACCCCGGACTCTCTGTCAGCAAGTGGATGCTCAGAAATCCCATTTGGTCCCAATATGGGGTGTCTGAAGCCTGCGGGAAAATCCTGTCCTTGGCAGCAAACACAACATGAAGCTTACGAATGGCCTAATCCAGAGACAACTGCCAGCAGGAGTGGGTGGAATTTAATGCGCTCCCTGTTGGAGAGCTTGGTAGCAGGAGTGGTATTTAACCAGGTGGGAGGGTAATAGGTAGGTGGGGATTGATCAAGTCGGTTCAGGAAGGAGCTTGGTCGGCCTTTCTGCCCCACCAGCATTTGAGGGCCTTCTGAGGACTTCTTCCCACCGCCACTGGTTTGAGCCCAGCAGCAGACAGGGAGCGGAAGAAGCAAACCTGCAGGGTTGGGTGGCGGGGGGGGGGGGGGGGGGGTATGCAGGCTCCCCTGGGGCCCTTCATTCAAACACACTTCATGCCTGACTGAAGAGCCAGGTATCAAGAAAGGGGCCACTCCTCTTTTATGGCTCCACTACCCCCGTGCTGTGACCTGTGACCTCCACCTCGTAAATGCCCCACAAGCCTGGCTTCCAGTGACAATCCTGGACCTTGGACATGTGATATACCAGCAGCAGCTGCTGCCTTTCCAGTAGGGCTGCCATTCAATAGAGCTGTCAGCCTCTGCTTTTTATGTAGCCATTCATACTGGAAACTTATTCTCGTCAACAAAACTAACTAGCACTCTTTTCTCAGTCCACTTCTCTGGAATTTAGATGTATAACCTGTTACAATCATGTCTCATTGATGAACTGATCGCAGTGACGGTAACAGGGAACTGGAAATTCTAGTCAGGCAGCTCCATAGAATTTACAGTGCAGAAGGAGGCCACTCGGCCCATCGATACTACACCGGCCCCCAGAAAGAGCACCCTACCCAAGCCTACACCTCCACCCTATCTCCATAACCCCACCCAGCCTTTTTGGACACTAAGGGTAATTTAGCATGGGCAATCCACCTAACCTGCACATCTTTGGACTGTGGGAGGAAACCAGAGGAAACCCGTGCAGATACGGGGAGAACATGCAGACTCCGCACAGACAGTGACCTAAGCCGGGAATCAAACCTGGGACCCAGGAACTGTGAAGAGACTGCGCTAACCACTGCGCTACCGTGCTGCCCCTGGACGTGTGGTGAAGCAGCATCTCCACCCACCTGTCTGCCCGAGCACTGGCAACACCCACAATCTCCGGGGAGCAGAGCCATTGGAATAAAAGGGGCAGTCACTCTAGGACATCCCCCCCCCCCCCCACCCCCCCCCCCCCCCCCCCCCATCCCCGCACCCTCACACCAAGTTAGTGAACCTGATCCTCTGCAGCTCAGCTCATGCAGCTGCATTCAAAAAACTTAAATGTATAAAATAATCCTTCTACAGTGAGAAGAGCAGGAACATGAAGTTCCTCACTGCAGCATTGCTGGCCCAGGCCCCAGTCTGGTGATTTTGAGGTGGGGCTGGAACTGGTTGAAGCAAGGATTTGAGTGGCGATCATTAATAAAACAAGAAAAACCAGTCAGTCCCTTATGCAGTTAGAAACCAGGAAAAGCTGACAGACACCAAAGTAGAAAGATCACCCAGTCTGACTGCTTGTTGTCAAACTGGAGGGCAATGTGCAGTCATGTTTGTACCACTATTCTTTTGATATGTATCACTGAACTGAAATAATTTAACTGTTTTGCAAATAGCAAGATATTTGGAGACAATGAAATGGAGGAGGATGAGAACAGACTTCAAGAAGACATTGACAGACCAGCGAAAGAAAGTCCAGGTTGGCGTCTGTCTTCTCACTCACTTTTGCTGGATCTTACCCTCTCATTCATAGAATTTTACAGTACAGAAGGAGGCCATTCGGCCCATCGAGTCTGCACCGGCTCCTGGAAAGAGCACCCTACCCAAGGTTAACACCTCCACCGTATCCCCATAATCCAGTAACCCCACCCAACACTAAGGGCAATTTTGGACAATAAGGGCAATTTATCATGGCCAATCCACCTAACCTGCACATCTTTGGACTGTGGGAGGAAACCGGAGCACCCGGAGGAAACCCACGCACACACGGGGAGGATGTGCAGACAGTGACCCAAGCCGGAATCGAACCTGGGACCCTGGAGCTGTGAAGCGATTGTGCTATCCACAATGCTACCGTGCTACCGTTCAGACCAAAACCTGGTTCCTCCTGGCCATCCTCCTCATCCTCCTTGTCAGATGAGGCCTGGTATTCTTCCTCCTCCTCCAGCATGTCCCCCCTCTGCTGCACAATGCTGTGAAGGACACAGCGGCCAGTACGATGCTAGAGATCCCCCCTGGGGCTTTATTGGGGTGCGCCACCAGAGCGGTTCGGGCGTCAGAAGCTCATCTTGAGGACGCTGATGATACGCTCAATGACGCCTTTGGTTGCTGCATGGGCATCGTTATAACGGGTGTCGCAAACAGTTTATTGCCTCCGGACAGCCGTCATTATGAAGAGCTCAGCGATAACCCTTGTCACCGAAGAGCCAACCCTTCACCCGAGGGAAAGCCTTGAAGGTGCTGGGAACCGACGAGTTCGGAAGGATGTATGCGGCGTGCGCGCTGCCTGGGTATTGGGTGCAGACGTGCCTGATGTGCAGCTGGTAGTCACACATCAACTGGCACATTCAGGCAGTGAAACCTCTTCTGATTGACAAAGGGCATCCCCTGATGAGCTGGTTCTCATAGGGGGACATGTCTACCATCGATCACTCCCTGGACCGGGTGCATTTCCAGCGATGGTAGCAAATCCTGATGCATGGGCATCTTGGTACCTGGCCCAGACTGAAGTTTACATAGTTCTCTGACCGGGTACACAGGGCATCCATCACAGCACGGATGTACCTGTGTACAGATGTCCGAGAGATCCCAGTCAAGACCCCGCTCAACCCCTGGAGGCATTAAAGTTTAGGGCGACTGTCACCTTGATATCCTCCTCCATAGCCCCACGGTGCCAGATGCACCACCATTTGGCACAGGTAGTGCATGGTCGACATGGTTAGCCAAAGACTTTGGCAGTCTGGCAGCTCCTCCAAGGGCAGACCGCGACGGTATACACGTTGCCAGATGCGGCGCCTCCTTCGAACTTCCTCCTCGGTTTGTTGGATGGCCGACACATGAGCTTTGCTGGCTGGCCCCTGCTCTTCTAGGGCAGGCTCCTCTTGTGCAAGGTCCTCCCCGAGCAAGCCCTGTGCCTTCAGCTTCTGTGTGTCCACAATAGTGGCTACAGTCAGGTAGGTAGTAAACATTCCTGGCTGTACTCCGAAATTCATTCTCTGCAGGGGGGGAGGCAGGTGGGCAGGCAGGGCTTGGAGACAACTGGCGGCCGAAGTCCCGCCGCTCACAGGCCTTTCCCATCGGCGTGGTTTAAACCACCTCTGGTACCGGCGGGATTGGCAGTGCGGGCTGGGCTCCGGGGTCCTGGGGGGGGGGGGGGGGGGGGGCGGCGGAGCAATCTGACCCTGAGGGTTCCCCCCACGGTGGCTGATAGTATCACGGTTAAGGCCTCTGCCCTGAGAAGGGCAGTGTGCCAGGGAGGGTGTCAAATGTCATGATGCATGTGTCCTTTGTTTGGGGTGAGCTCTGCTGTTCCCCTGCTTCCTCTGCAGTGGGGCTGCGTTTCTGATGTGATGAGTGCACTGAGGAGTGGCAGCACCTGGTGTGACACTGAGTGAGCTTGGCCACGCCCACCCCACTGATGGGTCAGCTGGGGTCTGAGGGGCGGCCTGGGTGGACTCCCAAATGACCAGAGGCTCTGTGAACACTTACAGGACACTGTGAGCAGTCAGCAGAGTGAGCAGCCAGGGGCCTGTAACTTGTACCAAATGGATGTGGTTAAAACAAATACTGCAGCAATGGCAGCCTGAGCCAGTCCACCCCAATCCCGAGGGGGAATCAGCAGGCCACGTTTAAAGGTTTGTGAGCTGAACGTAAAATAAATGACTTTAATGTGGTGGGAACCTTTGAAGTGATTTTCACAGTCAATTTCATTGCCTTTTGAAGTACAGGGGCGGAATTCTCCGACCACCCCGGGGCCAGCGCCAATCCCGGCCCTGCCGTGTTCCGAATTCTCTGCCCCCCCCCCCCGTGATTTGGCGGGTGCGGGAATCGCGCCACGCTGGTCGGTGGGCCCCCCGCGGCGATTCTCCGGCCCGCGATGGGCCGAAGTCCCGCCGCTGACAGGCCTCTCCCGCCGACGTGGTTTAAACCACCTCTGGTACCGGTGGGATTGGCAGCGCGGGCTGGGCTCCGGGGTCCTGGGGGGGGGGGGGGGGGCGCGGGGCGATCTGACCCCGGGGGTTGCCCCCACGGTGGCCTGGCCCGCGATTTGGGCCCACCGATCCGGCGGGCGGGCCTGTGCCATAGGGGCACTCTTTTTCTTCTGCCCCCGTCATGGCCTTCACCATGGCAGAGGCAGAAGAGACCCCCTCCCCTGCGCATGTGCCAGTATGACGTCAGCAGCTTTTGACGCTCCGGCGCATGCGCAAACTTCCGTCGGCTGGCGAAGTCCTTTCGGTCCCGGCTGGCGGGGCGCCAAAGGCCGTTCGCGCTGGCCGGCGGAGTGGCAACCACTCCGGCGCGGGCCTAGCCCCTTAATGTGAGGGCTTGGACTCTAAAAGTGTGGAGAATTCCGCACCTTTGGGGAGGCCCAACGCCGGAGTGGTTGACGCCATTCCAATTCGCTGGGACAATCCCGCCCTTGATGTCAATGTGTATGGTGAGGAAGCTCAATGCTTTGAGTTTGATTGTTTTCATTAAATTTCACACTCCATTGCCTGTCAAAGGTACTGTGGTTGATATCTTTCTGGAGCTTCAAAAGGTAGTGTCAGATTATTTATTTTTATAGCTTTGCAAGGATATATTAAATCAGGGTGGCAGCAGTTTCTTGAACTGCATTTCTTTTATGAATATGCCTGTTTGTTCTCAAGTTCTCCCTGTGTCTGCGTGGGTTCCCTCCGGGTGCTCCGGTTTCCTCCCGAAAGACGTGCTGTCAGGTAATTTAGATATTCTAAATTCTCCCTCTGTCATAAGAAAAATGTTCTTGCTTAGTTGTTGTCAAGTAAGGATTGAGAAAGTCAATGTCCTTGAAGATGTTATCTGGATCAATAACATTCTGAGATTATGGTTTAACATTATGTTTGATGCACAACAGTGCTCTTCAGTTTCTTCTGAAGAGCGATCCCTTGTATGACCTTGTACGACCTTGTACGACCTTGGTGCGACTTGTCTCAGGCCTTTTGTGACGTGGTGCCATCCTTCTTCTGTATCCGTACAAAGTCACCTTATAGTTCAGACGGAGGTTTGGTTTGTTTATCATTGTTCTATTTTTGCTTCTTTTTCTTTGATATGATACTTTTGTGTATCTCTTGACTATCCATATCTGGAAAGGTGATCTCAGGTAATGTGGTGCAAAGTCGTCTACTCATTAGCATGTGAGACAGTGATGTTGCTCTGTATGCCAACGACTCCAACGATAGATCTTGATTATCATCAATTGTTTTGTGGAACAATTTCTTTATTATTCCTACTCTCTTATCTGCTTTGCCATTTGACTGAGGATAACATGGGCTTGAAGTAATATGATTGAAGTTGTACTTCTCTGCAAACTGTGCCCTCTCCCAACTTGAGAAACACGGACCATTGTCAGAGACAACGTTTTTGCGTTTGGCACGCAAAAATTGATTTTGTTGCCCTTATGACAGATCTTGCTGTCGAATCATTTAGCATCATCACCGCTGGATAGTTGGAGAAATAGTCTATGACCACTAAATAGTCATAACTTTAGAAATAGAAAAAATCAATGCCCACTTTATTCCATGGACTGGTAATGATTTCCATCTCTTTCACGCTTTCTCCGCTCTGTACGGGCTGTGCATCTGGCGTATTGCGCATTCTTGTACATATTGATCAACATCTCTGTTGATTCCCGGCCAATACACGGACAGTCTGGCTCGCCTTCGACACTTTTCTATGCCCTGATGACCCTCGTGAATCTGCTGCAGAATTCCTAAACGTAAACTGACAGGAATCACAATCCTATCTTCCTTGAGCAGGAAACCATTTATTACATTTATTACAGAAAGATCATCTCTGATATGTTGATTCATTTCTTTTAAAAAAAATTTTGTGTACCCAATTCATATTTTCCAATTAAAGGGCAATTTAGCGTGGCCAATCCACCTAGCCTGCACATCTTTGGGCTGTGGGGGCAAAACCCACGCAAACACGGGGAGAATGTGCAAACTCCACACGGACAGTGACCCAGAGCCGGGATCGAACCCGGGACCATGGCGCCGTGAGGCTTCAGGGCTAACCCACTGTGCCACCGTGCTGCCCTATGTGCCATTAATTTCTAATGATAGAGTCCACTCCTTAATTATCTTCGAGAGCACTTGACTGGCCTATCATTGTGATCCAGTAAATTAATTCTAGTGGCTGCTTCAATCATTAAAATATCCATAAGTGTGTGCAGTGAGCAATCCTCTCGATCAGTTAAGATATTTGATTTTTTTTCTCTTCAGTCTTAACACTTTGGTTCCGTCTGAAATCACTGTGGGACATTTTAAATTTGGTTACTAGAGACGTTGCTGAGAAACAACACTGTACTGCAAAGTGGTTCAACTTACAATAATTGGAACATTGGGCGGGTTTCTTCGACTGCCCGCTGTGTCCCGAATTCTCCGACGTGCAAAAAGTCGGTGTGGCACCAATCCCGCCGCCCGCCTCGGAGAATGGCGGGGGCCGGCGAGAGGCTATGGGTTCCAGTATTCTCCCGGCCGGATGGGCCGAAGTCCCGCCGTCGTGAGCACGAGTCACGTTGGCATAAATCAAGACAGGTGTTTAATGGCGTCAACCAGTGCCGATGGTTGACGCCGTTCAGTGCGGAGGTTTGTCACCAGTGTGGGGGGTGGTCGCTAGAGACGAAACGGCGTGGCCACAGTCTGTGGGTGGGGAGAGAGGGGGAAGGGGAGAGAGGGGGTTGGGGGGGTGATGAGAGCGAGTGCCGGGGGGGAGGTTTGGGGGGGGGTGTTTGGGGGGCGTGGCGAGAGCGAGTGCCGGAAGGGGGGGGTTCGGGGAGGGGGGGGGGGTGGGGGGGTGGTGAGAGCGAGTGCCGGGGTGGGGGGGGGAAGAGTGCGAGAGCCGTAAGAGTGCGAGTGCCGGGGGGGGGGGAGGAGTTTGCGAGTGCCGGGGGGTAGAGGGGGAGGAGTGTGCGAGCGCCGGGGTGGGGGGGGGGGGGGGGGGGGGGGGCAAATACGAGCAATGATGACATGTTGTCATTCCCCCCCCCGTCATGCTTTCTGATCAGCCAGCGATGTTGGCCACCGGGGCGGCAGCCGCTATTCTACATGTTGCCCTGGAGGAGGAGGAGGAGCACGGCAGAGAAGCGGCGCAGGCTGCCGCAGAGGAGCATGCCGCAGAGGGGCAGGCAGCAGTTTCCCAGGCTGGAGGGCTACCCGCCCGACAGGACGAGAAGGAGGTGGAGGAGGAGGGGGAGCATGAAGAGGAGGAGCATGGGGAGAGGGTGGAGGACGTTGTGGCGCCACAGCAACAGAGACACCGGAGGAGGCCCCGTGTGTACCGGCCCCGTTCGTCGTACCAGGACCTCACGGACCGGGAATGCAGGAGGAGACTCCGGATGAGCCGTGAAACCGTGGCACACATCTGCCACCTGCTGGCACACCTGCACCACATGGCACTGGGGGAGGACACCCTCTCTCCGTGTCCCTCAAGGTTACTGTGTGATGTACCATCAATTGGATGCGAGACATGATGAAGATCCAAACTGCGGCTTTAATCAGCTAGTTGTTAACCCGGTGGTCGACTACAGAGAAAGGCCGACCGCCGGGAACTCTGGGTACTTATACCCCGCCTCGGAGGCGGGGTCTACTTGCCTCTCGACCAATTGGTGAGCAGTCACATGACTAGTCCCGGCCAATCAGACGAGAGGCACATGACCAGCCAGAGCCAATGTGAAACCAATGCTCTGCACCAATGGCAGTGCTCCCATTCATACTGCCACACTGTGGCCCTGAACTTATATGCCAGGCACCAAGTGGTGACCTGTCTGGCATCTCGCAGACATTGGTGCACCGGTGCATCCGGGCAGTGACAGACGCCCTTTATGTAATTGCGGACCGCTACATTCGGTTCTCTGTGGACCGGGCAGGCCAGGTAGCCCGGGCCGTGGGCTTCTCTGCCGTGGCCGGTTTTCCCTTGGTCCAGGGGGCGATCTATGGGACGCACGTCGCCGTGCGGCCCCCCGCAGACATCAGGGCTATGTTCACTAATCGGAAGGGCACGTATTCAATGAACATCCAGGCGGTCTGCGACCACCCCATGATGATCCTGCACGTCTGAGCCCGGTACCCGGGCAGTGTTCACGACTCATACGTATTGTCGCGGTCATACATTCCCGGCATGGGATGCCACCCCTGGCTGAGGGGCTGGTTGTTGGGTGAGAGGGGTTACCCGTTGCGGTGGCGGCTGATGACGCCTAAACGGAGGCCACAGAGTGACGCGGATAATCGCTACAATGATGCCCATGCAGCGACAAGGGGTGTGATGGAGAGGGGCTTTGGGCTGCTGAAGATGCGTTTCAGGTGCCAGGACATCTCGGGGAGGGGGCCCTCCAGTACCCGCCAGATAGGGTCGGCCACATCATTGTGGTGTGCTGTGCCCTGCACAACATCGCCCAGCAAAGGGGCGATGTGCCATAGCCAGAGGATGGGGGAGAGGAGGAGCAGGAGGAAGAGGTACAGACCTCCCCAGATGAGGGAAATGGGGGCAATGGTCAGGGTAGATGGGCTGGACATGGGCGGGTGGCTGCCCACCATTACCAGCTGTGCCAGATAGCACGGGGCATGCTGTTAGCCGCCCGGTTCACTGACTAGGGGGCGTGGGAATCGGCGAGTATGGCCACATACCACACACCATGGAAACATCCGACCACCCTCACCCCCCCCCCTCACCCACCCAGCACCAACATCCTAACCACCCCCCTCCCCCAACCACCACCAACCACCCCCACCCCACCAGCATGCACACCACCCCTCCATTGCACATCCACCTGCGGCACGATGGGCCGGGCTCACACGGTCGCCGGTGTAAGCGTGTCTATTCCAGGCCATGGAGGATGATGACAACCCGCTCTGCGATGAGCTCCTGGCTCCACATCGTTGGACAATGTCTGACCCATGGCCACAGTACCACCATCCAACCGGACCGTCCCTGCATGCAGCCGTGACACTGCAGCGCATGGTCCTGTCCTCTGCCCGGGGGGATGGAGAGGGCGGCCCAGTTAGAGGGGGGGGCACACTCACCTGGGGCCGACGTAAGACCACCCCTCACACACACACTGGCGATCAATGTACATGACACCCCCGCACGCTTCGGACAGAGCACAAAGGCAGGTTCTGTAGGTGTGAAAGTGATTTTAATAACAAACAGTCCATACACGTGCCCTAGCCCCTAAAACTCGTCTGTGCCCTGCAACCATGCCAACTTACTCAGTGTCTAATTGTTTGGCCTTACGGGCCCTTTGACTATGCCTGGGTGGTTCCCCAGACGGTACAGCAGAACTGGAGGTGGACTCCTGTGATTCCTGCCCTCTGACTCGGGATCCCTTTGGCGTCCGTTTCCTGGGGCGGCCCGGCCTAGATACGCCAGGCTGCGGTTCGGGCGACTGGGATGGCGAGGTGCCTGCCTGTCCTGCCCGCTGCCCACCAGATGCACCTGGAACGGAAGTGGGGGGGGAGTCCGAGGTGCCGCGATGTTCAAGAACCTCCCCTACAGGGGGACCCGGGACGGACCACAGCACCTCCTCATCCCTCGGGGTGCCCAATGGCGCCCGGGCCTCGACATGGGTCGGGGGTGCGAACGGACCGGCCATCCGACGCCCACCCGACACCTGGCGCTGCCAGTCCTGGAGGCCAGTGCTGGTATCGACAAGGGTCTGCAGGTTTGCAGCCATGGAGCTCAGGGAGTTGGCCATCCCTGTCGGTGACCATGCGACGCCGGCCGGCACATGGGCAGTGGCGCCGATGCCCTCAGCGATGTACTGCAGACACTGAGCCATTGCCTGCTGAGACTGCGCCATGGCCTGCAGAGACTGAACCAGTGCCTGCTGAGACTGGGCCATTGCCTGCTGAGACTGCGCCATGGCCTGCAGAGACTGAGCCATTGCCTGCTGAGACTGAGCCATTGCCTGCTGAGACTGCGCCAAGGCCTGCAGAGACTGGGCCACGGCCTGCAGAGACTGGGCCATTGCCTGCTGAGACTGGGCCATTGCCTGCTGGGACTGCGCCATGGCCTGCAGAGACTGGGCCACGGCCTGCAGAGACTGGGCCATTGCCTGCTGAGACTGGGCCATTGCCTGCTGAGACTGGGCCATTGCCTGCTGAGACTGCGCCATGGCCTGCTGAGACAGCGCCATGGCCTGCTGAGACTGGGCCATTGCCTGCTGAGACAGCGCCATGGCCTGCTGAGACTGAGCCATGGCCTGCTGAGACTGAGCCATGGCCTGCTGAGACTGGGCCACAGCGTTGAGCGCCTCTGCCATCTGCCGCTGGCTCTGGCTCATGGCTTCCTGTGAGAGGGCAGCCATGTCCTGGGCCACGGACGCCACCTGCACAGAAAGCCCCAGGCCTTGCATACTGCTACCCACGTCTGACACCGTCGCACCCACCGCGGACGCCACCCGTGCGGTTTCGGCCTGGGTGGCATGTATGACCGGCACGACTCGCAGCTCCTGGATGTGGATGGACTCCTTGACCTGCGTCTGTAGCTGCCGCAGGCCGGCCATCATCCTCTTCCTTCATCCCAGGTTTGGTGGCTGCATCGGGTCTATGGGTGGGTGTGGTAACTCCAGGAACCCGGGACCCGTCTGGGCGGCAGATGTTTGCTTGCTCCAGGATGCCCTCCGACCTTCCGGCCCCTCTGCTGCTCCTACCTCCACCTGCTGTACCGGGACGGCTGTGTTGTGCGCACCAGTGAGTGTACCAGAAGCCTCATCACTAAAGTGCCCAACCGAGGTGAGTGTCTCTGCGATGGTGGAGCGTGTTGGAGACAGCAGTGGCGTTGTTTCGTGCGCATTGGCAGACTCTGAGTCCACGGTCCCCTGGGGTGGCGCCTCGTCTCCACCTGTCCGCTCTGTGTCACTGCCTTGTCGTCCCGTCTCATGGGTGGCAGTGTCCTGGTAGGAGTGTCCAGGGTACGAGTGTCTTGGTTGGGCTGTCCTGGATAGCGCTGTCCTGGATATTGCTGACCTGGCTCGGCTGCGACGGGGGCCTCTGGCTGCTCCCCTTGTCGCTGTGTCTCACACGCCTGCGTTGCTGCACCCGCACGAGTCACGTGCGACGTCTGCCTGTTGCTCCATGTCTCTCCCACTCTCATGGCCGCCCTGGGGAGGCCTGGGGGTGTCGCAGGTCAGAGGGGCTGGGTCTCTCCCTCTCCCGTGGCCGCCCTGGGGATTCCTGCGGGCGGGCGGCATCCGTGGGGACCTGTGCCTTGACGTTTGGTCCTGCAATACACAATACAGCATGTATGGTTATACATGCGGGCGGTGATCGGGGAAATGGGGGAGGGGGGTATATGGGGGAGGGGGGATATGGGGGATATGGGGGAGGGGGGGATATGGGGAGAGGGGATATGGGGGAATGGGGGAGGGGGATATGGGGGATATGGGGAGGGGGAAGGGCTGTGGGTGGCACATTTGATGGCGGGACTCCGACCTCTGCATCGGCAACCTCCCGGTCCTCAGGTCCGCCTGCAAGTTCCAGGGCCTTTTCCTCATGGACGGAGAGTGGTCTCTCATCAGCTGAGCCCCCTCCAGTCCTCTGACGCTCCCTGTTGTTGTGTGCATGCTTCTCCCGTGGGGGACGGGCGGGTGGGTGGCAGGGGTAAAGGACAACAGTGGTAGACAGGTATATGACTGCATGACAGCAGTTATGCGTATATTGGCAGAGGTCGCAACACAGTAGGGTTAGGGTTGGGGTTAGGGTGAGGGTTAGGGTAAGGGAAGGGTAGGGGGAGGGTCAAGGTCAGGGTCAAGGTCAAGGGTACGGTCAGGGTCAAGGGTAGGGTTGAGGTTAGGGTTGGGGCTAGGGTTCGGGTAGGGGAAGGGTAGGGGCAGGATCAAGTTCAGGGTCAAGGTCAAGGTACAGTCAGGGTCAGGGTCAAGGTCAAGGGTAGGATTAGTGTTAGGTTTAGGGTTGGGGTTGGGTTTAGGCTGAGGGTTAGGGTTGGGGTTGGGTTAGGGTAGGGAAAGGGTAGGGGGATTGTCAAGGCCAAGGTCAAGGTCAGGGTCGAGGTCAAGGGAACGGTCAGGGTCAGGGTCAAGGGTAGGGTTAGGATTAGTTGCACATGGGTGTGTGCCGCTCATGGGGGGGCGGGGGGGTGGAGACTCACACTGGCTGCCCTGACGAGCTCGTTCAACTTCTTGTGGCACTGGGTGTGCCGGTCCTTGCTGTCACAGCCACCGTGCTGATGGCCTCTGCCACCTCCCTCCACAGTCGCCGGCTGAGGCTGCAGCTTTTTTCTGAACATGTAGCGCTCATAGATCACATTCATCTGCTCCTTACAGTGTTTATCGAAGATTTGTAGCACCTCGGGGCTGCGCGGCGCACGGCCATGTTTGGACATCTTCCGGAGGGGGTGGAGGCCGTCTTTTGTGCTGTGACGGCGAGCAGCATTGATTACGCCGCCCGGCGTCAAGTGATGCGCCGTGTTCACAGCAGGTGACGCCGTCGCGAATGGCGTCATGCCGCTGCTAGCCCATTCGGGCCCGGAGAATACGTGACGTTTGGGGGTGCCCGATGCCGGAATGATCTGCGCCGTTTTTGGCGCCGTGTCCCGGCCATCGCGCCAATTATCGGAGAATTCCGCCCATTGTTTGCCTTTTGCCAGACAATGTTTTCACTGTGGTGGTGGCCACAGCGTGTGCACGTCAGCCGTTGTTCGCAGTTTTCTTTGCTGTGGCACAGCATTAATGGAGTCAGCCTCATTTCCCATTTTCACACTCTTTTCTTTTACCACAAACTTTGATACTCAATCGATCCCTGTTCCCTGGCCTTGCACATATTATTTGCGTCTTCAAGCGGTAAAACATGTTATCTTAGCATTTTCTCGCTCAAATGTTCATTATTTATCCCAAAAATAATTTGATCACGCAGCGTTGAATGGATGCTGAGGAAAGGTTACAGAACTGCGCTCTTTGTTTTAAAGCTGTTATGAAAGGATCAACCATTCAGCCGGTTTTCGGGGTATAAATTGAATATGTGTAAAAGCGAGGTCTTTCCGATTCAAGCAAGGGGACAGGAGAGGAGATTGGGGGAGATGCCGTTCAAGGTGGTGGGAGGGAGCTTTCGGTACAGTGGCGCGGAAGTGAGAGAAACTGCACAAGCTGAATCTGGCTCGGTTGGTGGAGCAGTTGAAGGGGGACTTCAGAAGGTGGGATATTCTCCCGTTGTCACTGGCGTGGAGGGTGCAGATGGTGAAGATGACGGCTCTCCTGAGGTTTTTATTTCTATTTCAGAGCCTGCCTATTTTTATGTTTGTGTGGGCAGGTAAAACTCCGCGGGTAAAGAAGGTGCTGCTGGAGCAGGTTCAGGAAGTGGGTAACGGGGGAAGGTTCGGTGTGGGAGCGGGTGGAGGCTGCCTCATGTAGAGGCACATGTTTAGGGGTACTGTTAATGGCGCCTCTGACGTTCTCGCGGCTCGGTACTCCACAAGCCTGGCCTGCCCTGAGGGTGTGGGGTCAGTGGAGGAAGTATATGGGGATGGAGGGGCGTTAGTATGGGCACCAATTTGTGGTAACCACCGGTTTGCACCGGGGGAGGCTGGATGGCTGGTCTCGGCGGTGGCAGCGAGCTGGGATCGAGCGGTTTGGGGACTTGGTAATTGATGGGGCTTTCCCTGTTTGGAGGAGTTGGAGGAGGAGTTTGAGCTTCCTGGTGGGAATGGGTTCCATTACTTGCAGGCGAGGGACTTTGTGCGGAAGCATGTTTCAACCTTTCCTCACCTGCCGCCCCAGGGAGGACAGGACAAGGTAATGTCGGAAGCAGGAGTGTGGGAGGGGAAGGTCTCAGAAATTTATAAAGAGCTCATGGAATGGGAGGGAGCCCCAATAGGGGAGGTGAAGCGTAAGTGGGAGGAAGTACTGGGCAGAGAATTAGAGGCGGGATTGTCGGAGGATGCCCTGAGTAGCCTCAACGCCTCCTTGTCTTGTGCCAGGCTCAGCCTGATACAATTCAAGGCTGTCCACAGAACGCATATAACTGTGGCCCGAATGAGCAGATTGTTTGAAGAAGTGGAGGACAGGTGTGTGCAATGCGCGGGTGGGCCCAGACATCATGTCCATATGTTTTGGGCATGTCCGAGGCTTAGGGGATTTTGGCAGGGATTTGCCGATATCATGTCAAAGGTATTGAAGGCACAGGTGGTTCCGAGACCAGAGGTTGTGATTTTGCTGTGTTGGATGACTCAGGAGTCCAGGGAGCGAGAGAGGCTGGTGTTTTTGCCTTTGTTTCCATGGTAGCTCGGAGACAGATCTTATTGATGTGGAAGGACCCGGAACCCCCAAAATTGGGGGTATGGGCTAGTGACATAGCCGGGTTTCACAGGCTTGAGAAGATCAAGTTCGCCCTGAGGAGATCGTGCTAGGGTTCACCCGGAGGTTGCAGCCGTTTATCGACTTCTGTTGGGAAAATTAAGCTGTCAGCAGAGGGGTGTGGGGGAGGGGGGGGGGGGGGGGGGGTGGGGGGGACGGACGTAAAAGGAAAGAGGGAGGCATGGGGGGTTGGTTGAGGTGGGAAATGATGAATAAGAAAGGGGGATTGGGGAACTGTGTATGTAAGCCATGTTGGCTGGGTTTGGTTGTTGGTTCGGTGGCTGTTATTTACTTTGTTGTTTTTCCTCTTGCAAATTGTTAAAATTATATATTCCTTAATTAAAAATATATATTTATTAAAAAGGTGAAAGAATCTACCGACTCCCCTCTTAACTGCAGCTTTTTTCTGAACATGTAGCGCTCATAGATCACATTCATCTGCTCCTTACAGTGTGTATCGAAGTTTTGTAGCACCATGTTGTATTTAGTTTTATCCTCACCAGCACTGAATTCAATCAAATAATTATCAATGCTCTAATGCCTGCGGTCCAGCCAAATTTAATAGGAGTGCTATTTTCCTTTGGTCAGAGGCACTTTCAAACATGGGGCAGAAAGTAAAAATTCAATCTGCTGTTTAAAGAAAGCCCAGTTCTGGCGTAGTTTACCATTTGTCCTGAATATGTCAGGCTTCTTGAGACCCTTCATGTCCCGATTAGTCTTCGTTGTAGATTTTCTGAGTTTTGTAGCTTCTGGATTTTTTCTTCAATCTTCTCATGCTAATCTTTCCTAATCTAACTGTTGCTTTCCAATGTAAATAGACTCCTGGTAGCATGTGGTGTTCTTTGTGTTGCTTATTTGAGGTTGGTCGGCACAGTGTTCACAAAGACCAAAAATAGATTGAACTTAAACAACGCTATAAATGAATTAACACTTCTAATTTGGATTTGACATATACTCCTAAAGAATACACAGTTGATTATAAACATGTAAACTACATTCATCTACAGCTAATCTTAATACTGATATAAACTATGATCTGCTCTCACTCACACTATTTGTACTTCTGACTCTCTCTTGCTAACTCCTGCACACACTCTCCTACAAGGCTTAGCATCACTGCCTTATATACTTCTAACTGTAGCTCCTTCTAGTGGTTACTCTCGACAGTTCATTAACCCTTGTAGTTCTAACAGTTATGATAATACCACAATGGGAGGTGGGGGTTGGTGTCGACTCACTTGTACTGCCCGGTGTAGGTTGTTGAACTTTTTCTGGCACTGAAGGCCAGTACTCCTGGTCACACCCCTGGTGCTCCCAGCCATCGGCAGCTCATCGTAGATAGCACTGGCTGCCCTGTGACTGACCTGCCGTGAACCTGGGTGGAGCACGACATCCACCTGACCTCCACAGCATCCAGGAGCTTCCCCAGGTCTGCATCCAAAAATCTTGGGGTCGGTCTTCTGGGCGCCATTGCTGCAAGCTGGCTGGGGTTGGCTGAGCAAGAGCTGTGTAAGTGCTGCTTGACCTTGTTAGCGATGGGTTGGTAAGCATGGTGCCGGCGAATCGGCTAGCGAGCTTACATTTGCGGCGAGAAGCCAATGGGGCCTCATTAAGTGGACCAATTAACATTGGCCTCACTGGGCTGAGAACTGGAAAGCTTGCTGCAGTTCCCCCTCGCTGCCACACTCAGAAATCTTTCCGGAGAATCGCTCCCCTGAGTATTTGACACATCAGAATGAAGATAGCACCTAGTTAAGGCTCCTACGGTTGTGTTTCAACAATAACCGGTTCATGGTCAACACACAAGCTGTCAGGCCTCATAATGAGACACCAAACAACCGTACACATATTTTCCATGATCCAAGCTTTGTTTTTACAAACTACTTGGTGCATTTTCTAATATTTCGGGTTCTGTTACGATTGCAATGATTGTATTTTATTCTAATATTTTGACAAAAAAGGAAGCAACCTTTCTTCAATTTTATTATAAATTCTCTTTATTTCTCATTTGGGAATTAATGATTATTTTACGTTTTGAAGCTTCTGTACCCAATCAGCAGCAGGGAATCTATTCCTGGGAGGAATCAAAAGTTTCAATTAATTCACTTTGTCTTTAAAAATATTGACAAAGAAGCAAATGGAGATTGGAAGCCATTCTCATTGGTGGAGAGTCATGACAGTCCTAATTCCAGGTGACAATATCATCAATATTGATGAGTTCTGTTGTTAAAATCTGTGTCTGCATTGACAAAATTTGAATTATTTTCAATCTTATATACTCTTAGCTTTCATCCCATCGCAGTATTTTTCCATTTATCCGAGAAGGCGACAGTTTGTAGTTTGTGGCTGAGTTTCTCTGTGTTTACCAGAATGAAATGTTAGTTGTGAAAATGTACACAAGTGGCCAAAAACCTCAACTGTCATAAAGTGACTTGCAGATTTTACTCCCAGAGTATTCTGCAGCTCACGAGCTGTTTGTGTTCACACAGGACCATAACGCAAACAGTCTTAACCACAGTTTCATTTTATTTGTTATTTTAACATTCAAACTCATTCAGTACAATTATAATTGATGCCATTTTAGAAAATCAATATTAGCAACCATTAAGTTTTATTCTTTTTCACCCACTTTCACCCATTTTTATATCCTTTAGCCTTCCCCCATTTACTGTTTTCCCCCTCAGTGAGATGGTACAGTCTGTAGAAATGGTCTTTCCCGGGTATTGTCCAGGCTGCTCTGTGTTGGCCAATGAGGGACTCGGATGGTTTGATGAAGAGTTGGTGAAGCTGACAAGTTACAGGACAGCGAGTCTCCCAGTGACAGAGGCTGATATCTGAATGAACGCCCTGGATGGGAGTCCGATCATCTGTCAGCAAATCCTCACAGCACCAGAATCAAGCTGTTGATTTATCTGAAGAGTCTGCAGTGATTGTTGGCCCTTTCTCCGCTGCCACATATGGAAAACCTTTCACCCAATGGGGAACGTTTCTGTGAAGAGGCAGCAAGTGAAAGATAGGGTGGCAGAGTGGATTTATTATACCCTCTGTGGCTGGATTGGATATTGTTATTACACCATCATTATCAGAAAAACACCATAAGCTATACACACAGAGTACACTGAAGATTATTGTAACACCAGCATAACACCATAATATTTTCCTATTATATCATGATACAGATGAAGATCCAAACAAAATATATTGTTCATCGATATTTGGACATCAGTTTACACCTATCTCCCTGTTATCTAGGTGACATTAGAATTTGACGGAGGTGATTTTAAATGTACCCACTTGGTGAAACTAGGTTAAACTTCTCACCCAAAGTGGACGGAGACCTCATGAACATACAGTGACTGGGTTCTGGTGACATCATCGGACACCGACTGCGCTGTCAACTCTGCCCTGAACCCAGAGCCAGAATCTGCAGAAATCCCCTCAGCACTCACCCAAACCCCATCTATATTTACAATCAGGCCCATGTTAAGCTGATTATTGTTTTAAACAAGTTTGGATAATTTACAAAGAATCATTGTGACTCTGACCAATTGGTTCAATTATCGCTAATTACCCAAATCCTTTCTTATTTTGTTCCTTTTCAAACTCAGTAAACACTCTAACGATATGGAAATAAATGCTATTTGATTAGTTTACCAATATGGCTAATGTACCTGAATGAAGCACGGGGATTTAGAATAATTACAATAAGATTATTGTTCAAAAATTAAACACACACAAAATACTCATTTGAAAGAAAGTGCAATTAGAATACAAATCAAAATGTAGCCAACTAAACCTGTTTATAGATCAGGGTAATTAATACACTTTTCAAAATGTGTTTAGTTTTAGTTGGGAAACTCATTCTTGGCCTCGATGGAAAGGTGTAATTCAAAAAGAGCACTTAGATATTCTTCGTTGCCAGGATCAAACTTCAAGGCCTCTTCAAAGCATTTAATAGCTTCACATTTCTCACCATCCAGCTGGTGCATTGACTCAAGGAAAGCATAAGCCTTGCTCTCCCCAGGATTCCTGTTAAGTTGTTTTGCTGTTATCATCTCCAACTTTTCTCGACATTGTTCCTGTTGTTTTGAGTCATAATTGACTTTAATTCCTTCCAGAAAATGTCTGATGGCATTTGATTCTGATTTCATGTGATTTAGTTCAAAGAGCCCAGTCTGTAAACAGATTGCTTGCTTATCTTCTGGACGTATACCTTTCAATGTCAGGAGATGGTTGTAGATCTCCTTCGCTTTGTCATATTCTTCATTTAATGCACAGTCTGGCAAAATCCAGGTGCATGTTAATAGATGTTAATGGTTGATTTTCTGTTGCTTTCTGAGAATGAAACTTGCATTATCGATCAATTCTTTTCGCTGGTGAAAAGCAGGATTGTGAGGATCTCTGCTACTTGGATTTTTGATCAATGGATTCAGTTTGGTTCTGTAACACAGGCCTATTTGATGGTGTAAGCAGGTAGGGTGGGGGGTAATTTCCAATCCTTTCTTCAACAGCTCAACAGCTTTTTCCACATCTTTTTCTGTTCTGTAAAACTTTGCTGCGTAACGAAGCACATATGGAATATTAGGGGAGTGATCCAACGCGTGTTTAACTAATTTGAGTGCTTCCTCCTTATGATTGGACTTTTGTAGATTTAGAGCCAGCAGCACCTTGGCTACAGAGTCATTAAAATCAAGCTCCAGCACATGTCTCCATAGGTTCACAGATTTACTGTGACTTCTATTCTCTGGGGTCTTCCAGCAGACGAGACAGAGCAGTCGCATATCCAACATTCCATTCAATGTTATCCAGATCTTCCTCCAGAGCCTTTTGAAAACATTCCTTGGCTTCTTCATAATATTGAGCTGCAGAACTCAGTAGCGACCAACCCTTCTCCCCATATACTGCAGGTATCATTGCTGTGTACTGAGAGGCATCAGGAAATTGTTTACAGATCCTCTCCAGTTTGTCGAGGTAGGACTGAGCCTCTGTCAGTTGTCCCATGTGATAATATACCCAGGCATAGTTTCCATAGGTGACGATGATTCTCTTATCAAATTCACCTTCATGGTTCTCCCTCAGAATCTTTTCAGCTTCCTTAAAGTTTTGAATCGCCTCCTCACAGTTTCCTTGCAGACAGTTTACAAAAGCGAGTTGGTTATAAGACATGGCTTGATATTTCACACCAAGATCTATTGAATCTTGTAATCTTTGTTTCATATTGTCCAGGTCAATGTTTTCTCTCTGTGGAGCCCACGTGAAGTGACATTGAAGCTGATCGAGCTTCACTTTCAACAAATCCTCCTGTGTGTTACTGCAAGAGAAAAAAAAAAAATCACAATCCACCTTGTCTGAAGCTCAAACTTGTCCATGTTTCACATTTGACTCTTGAAATTAATTCGAACCCAGGCCTTTGTGGTTCACACTAGATGACGCAGTGTGGATACTTAGCAATGGTGCAGCACCATATCAATCGATTTATATTCCAGGATTCTGTTGGTGGCTGTCAACATTGAAATTCTAAGTGAATCATTGTTAAATTATTTGTGTAATGTATCCTGTGTATATGCTCAAAACCCACTCACCTACACAGAGTTAAAGTCGGGCTGACTGATTCCCAGAGGCTCTGGTGATTTGCTGAATGAACCAGCTACTGAGGTTAAAGGTTCTGAACAGTGGCTTTGAGATCAACTGAAACTCATCATTTCAGAGATCAGAGAATCAGCAGAAAATCATGGGCTGGATTCTCTGACTCTAGGGCTATGAGCCCACGCCGGCGTGGGAACGTTGGCGTTTTATGCCAGGAAAATGGCGTAAAACGCCCACCAATCCTCCGTTTGGTGGGAGGCTGGCATGCCAGCAATGTAGAGCACCCGGCTCTTGCTGCCGAAATGGCCCGGAGAATTGATGGGTCCATGGCCGCGCACAGCTCGCGGACCGGGCCCGAGAAATAGTGTCCCTCCTGTGGCAGGCTCAGGCACCCCGGACATCCCTCCCCACAGTGCCCCAACCCCTGATAAAGTCCCATGGTGCCCGCAGATTGGTCCTCCCCCGACGGATGAGACCACACGCAAACGACGTCGTCGGGATCTCAGCCAGTCGGGGTCGGAGCACGGGGGTCGGGCCTCAGGTAATGTCCTGAGGCCTTCGATACATTGCGCGGTGTACTCCAACAGTACCCCCCTTTGGAGAGGGAGGAGCATCGCGAAAGCGGCACCGCCCCCGATTCGGTCGGGAACTTAGATTCTCCGGCCGATCGCCGAAGGTCATGACAACAATAATCATTGCCTCACCTTCCTATGCTGTACTGAGGGTGTTGCTGAGTTTTTGCTGAAATATTTAAGCAAGGTTTCATCTGTCCATTCAGATGGATGGAATGGGTTCCATGGAAATATTCAATGAAGAAGCTGTGATGTCTCCCCAGTGTCCTGGCCAACATTCATCCCTCAGACCAACTCCACTCTCCCCCCACTTGGACAAACATATTCAAAGCATCACATTCCCCAGTAAACAAACATCAGAAAAAAACAGTGAAAAAATAGCAACTTCAGATAAAAAACAAAAAGAAACAGCTCCAGAAACCACTCCCCCTCTAACCAGCTCCCTGCAAGACAAAGTTAACTTTAGCTATCAAAACAGCCCCTTATTACACATACCACTACTTATACTTATACAATCCAGCACAACAAATCACGAACATTGTACTCTCCAAGGCTTCAGTGTCTTTTCGTTCATCTCCAGTTTTTTTCCTTTAATAAAAGTCCAAACAGTGTCTGGTGTTTCAAAGTAGAAGTCCTGTTCCTCATGAGTGACCCACAGACAGGTTGAGTACAACATCCCGAACTTCACCCCTTCTTAAAGAGGTCAGTTTTTGCCCGATTAAACCCAGCTCGCCACTTGGCCAAATCCTCGCCCAGTTCCTGATAAATGCGCAGCTCACAATTCTCCCACTTGCTGCTCCGTTCTTTCTTGGCCCACCGCAGAACGTGTTCCTTGTCGAGGAATCAGTATTAACGTACCACCATCGCCCTCGGCGGCTCGTTCGCTCGGGGCTTCTTCGCGAGGGCTCTGTACGCTCTATCCACTTCTAGGGGCTGAGGGAATGCCTCAGCCCCACCATTTGCCTTCTTTACCACCTACTGTACCTGCATGTTTACCTTCAGTGACTGGCATATGTGGATATCCAGATCTCGTTGCACATCCTACTCTCCTAATTTATGGCCATTCAGATAATCATCTTGATGCACGATCAATCACTACTGAAGCGAGATTGTAGTCCAATTGAAGGCTTTAATGAACAGGTAGTTACCCCAGCAGCTCCAGTATAGAATGACTGCTGTGAGTGAAACATAGACTCTTATGCTCCGCCTGCTGGGCGGAACCAGCAGGCAGGTTCTACCACTCATACCACAGTATCAGGTACATCCCACCTAGGTACCACGGTACCCCTAATATAGCCAACCACAAGTCTGCCTTCTCTTTTTGCTACCAAACTGGACAACCTCGCATTTACCAAATTATTCTGCATCTGTCATTAATTTGCCCACTCACTCAACTTGTCCAAATCACACTGAAGGATTTCTGCATCTTCCTCACTACTCACCCTCACACCCAACTTGGTGTCATCTGCATATTTGGAGATATTACAGTTTGTTCCCTCATCTAAACCATTAATATATATTGTCAATAGCCAGGGTCTTAGCACTGATCCCAGCATGACCCCACTAGTCACTGCCTGCCAATTTGAAAAAGACCTGTTAATTTGTTTCCTGTCTGCCAACCAATTTTCTATCCATCACAATACATTGCCCCTACTCCCATGCGATTTAATTTCACACGCTAATCTCTTATGCGGGACTTTGTCAAAAAGCCTTCTAAAAGTCCAAATACACCACATCTACTGGCTTCCCCTCATCAACTCTACTTCTTACATCCTTGAAGAATTCCACTAGATTTGTCAAGCATGATTTCTCTTTCAAAAGTTTATGCTGACTCCGTCTGATCCTGCCATTGTTTTCCAAGTGCTCAGCTATAAAATACTTGATGATGGATTCTAGAATTTTCCACTCTACTGATGTCAGGCTTACTGGTCCATAATTTCCTGTTTTCTCTCTGCCTCCCTTTTTAAATGGTGGAGTTACATAAGCTACCCTCCAATCTGCAGGGTCAGTTCGAGAGTCTATAGAATCCTGGTCGCTAACCACCAATGCATCTACTATTTCTGGAATCACATTCCCATGGACTCTGGGATGTAGATCAGGGCTTGGGGATTCATCAGCCTTCAAATCCATCAATTTCTTCAACACCATTTTTCTAATAATATTGATCTCCTTCAGCTCCTCCCTCTCACTAAATCCTGCTAATATTTCTGGTATCTGGGGCAAAATTCTCCGACCCCCGCGGAGTCGGAGAATCGCCCGGGGCCGGCGTAAATCCGCCACCCGGGAATTGGCGGCGGCGGGAATTGCGCCGCGCCGATCGGCGTGCCCCCTGCGGCGATACTCCGGCCCGCGATGGCCCGAAGTCCCGCCGCTGAGAGGCCAATCCCGCCGACGTGGTTTCAACCACCTCTAGTGGCGGCAGGATTGGCGACGCGAGCGGGCCCTGGGGTCCTGGGGGGGGTGCGGGGCGATCGGACCCCGAAGGGTGCCCCCACAGTGGCCTGTCCCGTGATCGGGGCCCACCGATTGGCGGGTGGGCCAGTGCCATTGGGGTGCTCTTTTCCTTCCGCTGCTGCCACCGCCTCCACCATGGCGGAGGCGGAAGAGACCCCCTCCACCGCGCATGCGCCAGTGGTGACATCAGCAGCCACTGATGCACCGGTGCATGCGCGAACTGGCGAAGGCCTTTCGGCCAGCCTCGACACCGGGCGGCAGGAGTCAAAGTCTGTTGGCGCCGGTTTGGCGGCAGTTGGTGTGGTGCCAAAATGGATGTGGGGCAGGCAGTGTCAGCTGGATTGGCAGGGCGGGAATTCAAAGTTTAGCACATCCAATTCTTTGGCTATCAGGACAGGAAACTTTGTCATTCTCCAAACCTGGCCAGTGATTTCCAGAGGACAGACCACCTTTAGGAAGGACAGGCTGCCTGCACCATGTGCAAATACAGTTCTGGCTGAACACTCACACAGACAGCAACATGGGCCTTGCTCGGATCATTGCTGCCATAATAGAATGAGGGGCAGCACTAAATTTGCATGCTGTCTATCTGCATTACATTGGGCACGGACCAGGCATGACCCATGAGCTGTGCATTTGAAAAATGTTGTGGACAAATTTCTATCCGATTGTATCCATATCGACTGCTCTGTTCACATTATCTTTTGCTGTATAAACTCTGCCGGTCCGTATTCACCAACCTCTCAATTGTCAACATGTGCCCCCATCCTTCCCAGCACCATCTTGAGGGTCATTGCCTGACAGGAACTGGTGTTCCTGAGTTTGGGAAGCTTCCTCTCACCTCCCAATTGGTGCCCAAAGCCTGTCATTGATTTTTACATGAGGCCCAATGTCCAACACCAGTCAAGCCTCGTGTTCAGGCTGCGTCAGAGTGCGTCAGTGTGTCTGAACACAGCCTGAAACCAGTTTCCAGGGCAGTTCAGACTGGCTGCATTGATCTATTGCTAAGCTATTCAGAGTGCAGTTTTCAAACTCGAGTTCAACATGTGCTGAACTCTCAACATTAACATGAGCAATATCATATGTGTTTCACACCAGACTGTGATTGACACCCAATAGTAAAGTTGGAGATAGAACTGAAATATTTCATGTGGACAGAATTGCAGAATTGAGTGAAATCTGTAACCAGCAACGAAAAACAGCAAAATTCGCTGATAGTCCCCACACCCGCGAGAAAACGGGCGCGAATCACTCTGGACTTTCCTGGAGAAAGTCCGCAGCGATTCACTTACCTGTAGGGGACCAGCAGGGCTCCCGAGTAGTCCTCGCAGCTCCAGCTGCCGACACGGGGCCCTGCATTTTCGGCCGGGGTCTGTGCATGCGCGTAGCAAACCGCCTGCGGCAGTGTCCCCGCGCAACATGGCGGACCCAGCGGACTCGGCCCCCACAATGTAGCCCCCTCCCCCGCCGAGATCTCACACGCCGGCCGATCGGTGGCCCTCGTTCGCGTGCCTGGCCATCCTGGAGTCACCCTCTGGTGAAGGATCCCCCCCCCCCCACCAGGGCGGCTGCAGACTGAGCCTGCAGCCGCCACTGCGAGCCCCGCCAGGAGGAACTGTGAGAGACCAGCGGGAACTCGGCCAGTTGTCAGAGGAGAATCGCCGCGGGAGCCTCTTTCAATAGCCCACGACCGGCGCCGCATCGACCGCGGGTACACGATTGGTGGCGATTCTTTGGGACTGGAGAGTCATGGGAGCAGCGTCGCACCTGATTTTGGTGTCAACACACATACTCCACCCTTTGCCGAGCGCAATTTCGGGGCGGAGGCTCGGAGACTCCTGCCCATAATCTTTAATCTCTAAACAAAGGGCTGGATTCTCCGATTCTGAGGCACTGTCCCCATGCTGCCTTGGGAACGGTGGCGCTTTACGCCAGAAAAAACAGCGTAAAATGGCCACCGATCCTCCATATAGCTGGGGGCTAGCATGCCGGCAGCGTAGAGCGCCAGGTTCCAGCTGCCGATATGGCCCAGAGAATTGCTGGGTCCGTGGCTGCACATGCGCGCAGCGGCGGCCTACAGCAGCCGCACCGTGCTACATGGGGAAGGCCGCTCGCGGACCCGGCCCGTGATACAGTGGCCCTTTGGCTGGTTTGCGCACCTTGGACCACCTCCCCACAGTGCCCCATTCCCTTATATATTCCCCCCCTGCCCCCTGATCAGCCCTCCCCGCCTGTGGCGACGCTGGACTGAGGTCCGCAGCCGCCACTCCGAGTTCCCGACGGATGAGAACACACGCAACCGACGCCATTGGGAACTCGGCCGGTTGGGAACATCAGGGGGCATTCCTCGCGCAATGTCCTGAGGCTTTGGGACGTTGCATGCCGTACTCTCCAAGGACGCTGCTTTGGAGGGGATGGAGCATTGCGAAAGCCCCCAATTCGTTCGAGAACTTTAATTCTACGGCCGATCGCCGAACATGATTTTGGCGTCGGTGACCGGAGAATCCAGCCCACATGTGAAAAACGGAAATGGATCAAATCAACGTAACAAAACACAGATGATCAGGTCTTCATCTCAGTAGGTATATTAAAGAAGGAGAGATAAAGGTGGAGGATACATTGCACCACAAGACCATAAGATGTAGGAACAAGAGTGATAATTTGGCCTATCGAGTCTGCTCAAGCATTCAATGAGATCATGAGTGACCTGATTTAATAATTCCACTTTCCTTCCATGCCTCATAACCTTTGATTCTCTTGCTGATTACAAATCTGTCTGTCTCCCTCACAGATTTGGGAGACAGAGAGGGGAACCAGGAGGGGGCATCATTGAGCCAAGTCCTCAAGGTGGAATGGTGGAGGAGTTCCAACTGAGTTAGAGATTGAGTGCCATATTTCTTGAATCTTGATCTGGAGGCTGGGCGTACTGAGCGTACTGAATTCGATGGAGCTTATCTAATCCTGTCTTCGAAGACAAGGGTTGGGTTACTATCCCTCCACTGGACTTGATTTGTCCTGTTCCTGATGCTAGTCCTGAGGTGTTGGGGGTGGCCTAATAGGTTGAGCCTTGACGAATGTTGAATGTGGGATTTGCATACAGTCTTGATCCTAAAAGTAATTAGTCGTTGTAGTGTCTGATAGACCTGTGATGGAGGGAGGGGGATGCTTTATGTGTCTCCTCCCCATTAATTAGAGTGAATTAGTTTCAGAATTTCTTTCCATATTGGTTTTGTGAATCCGTGATTTTATCCTTTTTGGGCTCGGACAGACTGTGTGTTCTGTTCTGTCCTGGACCTGGATGGGGGTTGAATTGCATTATGGAGTACAGATATAATTGCCTTTTAGTAATGGGCTCTCATGTTTTTTTTGAAGTGATAGGTATGATGTGCCTCTGTGTTGTTGACTGTATCCTGCATTAGTATAGACAGGTCTTATATCCGTGATGGGAGCATGCCGGGGATATTGTTCATAACTCAGCCTGTCTTGTTTATTCTTGTGCTGCGCCTGATTTGCATTGATACCTATGGCTCATTTTTCCTTTGTTTTTGTTTCGATATTTGTAAAAATTTGAAAATTCGACTAAAAATATATTAAATCTGTCTATCTCAGTCCTGAATGTCGGGGATGGGGGGCAGGATTCTCTGACCCCGAGCCGGTGGGGGCTTATGTTCCTCCGCGCCGGGCTCCTGTAGGGCTTTGCCATGTTACCTGGGGGCCGGCGCGGAGGAGGCAAACCACCTGCATGCGCGGACCCGCGCCGCCCGTGATGCGTATGTGCGGACCCTCGCCGCCTGTATCAGCAGCTGGAGCTGTGTAAAGCGCTTCAGTGCCGTGCTGGCCCCCTGCGCGGCACAGGATCACTGTTCCTAGTGGCCACATGACACCATCGTAAAACTCTGCATCATATTCCATCTGCTAAGCTTTTGCCCACTCACCCAACCTGTCTCTATCCCTCTGAACTCTTTATGTCGTCCTCACCACTTGCCATCCCACATATTCCAGTGTCATCGGTAAACTTGGCAATAGCACATTCACTTCCCTCACCCAAGTCCATGAATATATATTGTGAATAATTGTGTCCTCAGCACTAATCCCATATGACACTCCATTGGTTACAGTTTTGCCATCCTGAGAATGCCCCTCTTACCCCAATTCACTGTTCTTCTATCAGTTAGCCGATTCACTATCCATGTCAATATATACTACCTCCAACACAATGGGCTCTTATTAACGCATTTAAATAATAATTAATCTTTATTATTAGCTTACATTAACACTGCATGGAGTTACTGTGAAAAGCCCCCGAGTCACCACATTTCGGCCCCTGTTCGGGTGCACGGAGGGAGAATTGGGAATGTCCAATTCACCTCACAGCACGCCTTTCGGGAACCCACGCAGACACGGGGAGAATGTGCAGAGTCCTCACAGATAGGGACCCAAGCAAGAATTGAATCTGGGACCCTGGCGCTGTGAAGCAACAGTGCTACCACTGTGCTACTGTGCCGCCCGTATTCGGTACTACAGTGACCGAAGCGGGATTGAACCTGGGACTCTGGCGCTGTTGAAGGCAATTTCGTTACTAACCACTGTTGCTATCTGTGCCACCCGCATTGGTACCGTTATTCAAACTTCAGAGGGATATGAGAAGACAGCGGACGTGTGTGATGCGATCCCCGCTGCAGCTAAAAAAGAGGGCCAATTTGAAGTCAGTGCGAACCATGAAAAAGATTGATTAGGGATTCTGATCAGGAATGATGCTGCATGACAGTAGAAATTAGAGGTAAATTTTCCCCTGAGCGGCCAATGTTTCATGACCATGTGAGAATTGTGAAGCTGAAGTGGAAACCCCCCATGTAGAACGGCAAACACAGGCAAAGGGTAAACTAGACTAAGTACGACGAGATCTTTGAATAATTCTGTGAGAATAACCTTGGTGCAGGAATATGTGGAGTCAGCTTGGATATCAGCTTGCTGATATCAATGTTCTGGCACATGTTTACAGAGCGAGTGGGTGTGGAAAGGATCTGAAGAAAAGGAGATATTAGCAGAGATAACCAATTGTTTTCTCAGAGGGAGGTTTTCAGAGGCATCCTAAAGGAGAGGTGGAGGGAGAGGGTTCACAGCTGGATGCAGTTCTGTGGGGATGAAGAACCAGTAGGTTTAGAGAATCAATCAGAAGACAGAAGCAGAGACAAAGTTGGAACCCAAAATGGCATCAGAATGGATTATGCCTCGAGGGAGTGAATTCCTGGTCGAGAATAAAATCAGGGCGACAGCTGAATAAATGGTGATGGGAGTGTGTCAAGGGAAATCCAGGCCCTTCTTGTGGAGTCTTGAGGACCCACCTCACACCCTCCTCCAACACATTTACTCCATCGTCCAGCTGAATGGGGCTGCATCAGGCAGATCCATTCTTCACTATCCACTTGTAGATGGACAATCTCCTGCAGTGATTTCTCTTCCTGGTGCTGCATTGTTACCTCAGATGTCCCTCCAAGATTTATACTTGGTCTCCTCTGATTCTCAATATCATGCTGGACCATCGGTGATTTTATTCCAAATCAGAATGCTGTTTCCATTTTAATGCTTTGAACAGTTCATTCTCACCACCACCCACTCTTGACCCATGACCCTAGCTCAGTCACAAATGTTCTGCACATAAAGTACCGAATGAGCAGAAATATTTTCAGCGAATTATTGAGAAGACTGAAAGATTCGGCAGGATTCTCTATTGAGAGATGAGTGCTGAGCTGGGATAGAATGGGGGGGTACTGGTCCCGGTGCGAGTGCCCGTTCCATGAGTCATTAAGGGCATGCTAAGGGCCAGGAATCCTAACCGACTACGGTCAGGATTGCCGCTGGAGAGACTGACAAGCTGAAGCTGAATATCCACTCCCAGATAGCCAAAAGATATTCATTCCAGCCAGGAATATGGCCACGAACCGCGGACTCACCTGTGCTGCCCTCGGCCGACTGTTTCCACTGTGCATGATCTGTCCTCCAGGAGAAGGTGGCCCACAAACGGCAGGAGTGGGAGAAGATCGGAGGGGGCCTGCCGGACCTGCGGGTCCTCACCATTGTGGATCAGAGGGCATTGGAACTGATGGTGGGGTGGAAGAGTGGGCAGTCTCCGAGGCAGAGGTTGGTATGGGACACCGAGTGCACTCCAAATGAGTTGTGATGTCCCTACATCACAATGGTGTGTAAGTCAAACCCCCCCCCCCCCCCCCCCACACACACCACAACCCCCCCCCCCCCCCCACAATCTCACTGTGCGTCTTGTCTATTGTCTTGCCGTTTCACTTCTGGTGAGGCTTTACCATCCGGCAGCACCCCGGATCCCCAGTTGGCTTCCCACTGACTTTTCATCACTATTGTCACCAGCACCTCCACCATCCCAGAGACTCTCACCTTAGTGGGTCGGTTTAGTGGAGAGGCTCCTGGGGCACTGTCTGTAGAGCATGACACACATGCTCTGGTATATCAGAAGGTGGGAGCATCCCCTGTGGGGGCAGACAGTCGGAGGGTGATGCTAAATGGTCTCTTAGTGTGTAAGTTAGGTTATTGGGTTACAGGAATAGGGCAGGGAAGATGGGCGAGTGGACAGGGGTAGAGTGCTATTTTAATGAGTCGTTGCAGGCCCGATGGGCTGAATGGCCTCCTTCTGCACAGTAGGGATTCTATGATCTGTCCAGACAGGTCTCATGTTTCTGGAAAGGGCAGTCCCATCAATGTTGGTAATGCAGATGTAGAGCTGGAGACTACTTGAGGGGGTGTCAGCAACCATCCAGCACTGCATGTGCAGTTGGAGGAGTCCAACTGCCTTCAGGAGCCAGGACGGTGGTGCCAATGTGCGGCACCCAGCCCCAACATCGAACAGGGTGGCATCTGTGGTGGGAGCAATGGATCTGAAGGTCAGGGCCAGAGGGCAGGATGTCCAAGGCCTGAGGAACTCTGTGTGGGCGGAGGTTGAGGCACAGCCCTGTCACAGGCAGCCATGTAGCAAGGCCCAATGGACATTGCTGCAGAGCTCCTGAGCATGGCCCAGTCACAATGGATCATTGCAGTGGGCATCGTGAACATTGACCTGGCACTGGCTGACTTGAACCAGCACAGAGGGAGATTGCCCGGTCCCAAGGGATGTGGCACAGTCTCTGTGCTGCATGGCTGTGAGCTTGGAGACATTGGACAGGATTCTCCGACCCCCCGGCTGGGTCAGAGAATGGCCCGGGGCCGGCGTCAATCCTGCCCCCGCTGTGTCCCGAATTCTCCGCCACCAGAGATTCGGCGGGGGCGGGAATCGCACCGCACCGGTCGGCAGGCCCCCCCACAGCGATTCTCCGGCCAGCGATGGGCCGAAGTCCCGCCGCTGTCAAACCTCTCCCACCGGCATGAATCAAAACACCTACCTGACCGGCAGGATTGGCGGCGTGGGCGGGCGCCGGGGTCCTGGTGGGGGCGTAGGCGATCTGACTCCGGGGTGTGCCCCCACGGTGGCCTGGCCCACGATCGGGGCCCACCGATCGGCGGGCGGGCCTGTGCCGTGGGGGCACTCTTTTTCTTCCGCCTTCTGCATGGTCTTCATCATGGCGGAGGCGGAAGAGACCCCCTCCCCTGCGCATGTGCCAGGATGATGTCAGCAGCCGCTGGCGCTCCGGCGCATGTGCGGACTTACGCCGGCCGGCGAAGTCCTTTCAGCCCCGGCTGGCATGGCGCCAAAGGCCGTTCATGCCAGCTGGCGGGGCACCAACCACTCCGGCGCGTGCCTAGCCCCTCAATGTGAGGGCTTGGCCCCTAAAGGTGTGGAGACCTCCTCACCTTTGGGGTGGCCCGATGCCGGAGTGGTTCACACACTCCATCACGCCGGGACCTCCCGCCCCGCCGGGTAGGGGAGAATCCTGGCCCTTGTTTCAGACGAGAGTGGGCCTCCAGGGCTGGCAGAGACAGGTGATGGCGGAGACCCTGGAGCTCACTCCGGTTGCACCCCCATCCCAAGGAGTATTCCCTGAGGCCATCGGGAACTCTGAGGGAGGAGGGTGTGGGGACAGTGCCGGTAACTCCCACAGGGGAGGTGCTGGAACACCACAACACCTCTGAATACCCCCATCTGTCCTTAGTGCAAGCGATGTCAGCAAGCAGAAGAGGGTGGCACCAGGCCACCTGTGACACTGGAATACTGACGGACCCATAAGGACCTGCTCGCTCCACAGCACAGCCGCCAAAGGGGACCCAGGTCACATGGCGGGATACGCAGCAGGCAGCTCCACATCTGATGTACCACCAGGGGACCCCACTGGATGGAGCATCAGGATATGTAAGATTAGAAAGGTAGACACCAGTTAGGTTGGCATGGGCGAAGCACACAGGCTAGGTTTAGGGGCTAAGGCACAATAATACTTGTATGTATCAAAATAATCAAGTATTATTGTTCCCGGGTGCTCCATATCGCCTCGGTCCTCCATCTGAAGGGTGTGAGGGATGGGAATGGCTGGTTCCAGACGGTGTGCCAAGGGGTTGTGGTGTGGGCCCGGTGGAATGGAGTGTGTGTGTGGAGGGAGGCACCGGGCAGGGTCCCCAGGACAGTCCGGCATTCCCCCTGTGTTGCCCTGAGAGGCGGCAGGGGATGGGGCCAGAGATGTGGGGGTGCCATGTGGTATGGCCTACCTGGTGAGTGACCCATCACTGCTCACCACCTCATAAACACACCCCCTCCCTCACCCTGAACCCAATCCCAGCCCCGACACTCCTGAAGGTCTGTGGACCCATGTGATGGAATGGCCACCCAGGCGGACAGTGGAGTGTGACACTGTGGCGGAGTCAGACTCTGCCAAATGATGCAGAGCAACAGAGTTCATTGTACGGCAAGCCATCATCATTCTCCACCTCATGGATCAGACCAGCTGATACTATCCACCAAGGGCCAACACCCTGTGGTGAAGCTGGTGGGAAGCTCGGACGTTGCTGTGGTACTGGGGAGCTGGGATGGGCGGGGAGATGGATTGCAAGAAAGGGGGACAGGGAGGGGCTGCGTGGCCATGGGGAGGAGCGGGAACAGTGTATATGGGTGTCCAATGGGACGGTTGAGATGCGGGTGGCAGACCACCTACCGAGTCACCGAACCTGGAGGCGGTTAGGTTGTCCCATGTGTGGCGGCCCTAGCGCACACACATCATGGGGACTCATGGGCTTGGAGATCCCAGACAGGACCCCACTTGACGCCTGGAAGGACCCTTGGCACAGACATTCAGGATGACAATCATCTTGACAGTCACCACGAGCGGGTGTCCTCCCCCATAGCCCCCCGCTTCCAGGTGTGCCATGATCTGGTCGAGATGTCTCATGGTCCCCCTGCTCAGCTGCAGTCAGCATCATGCTTGGTCCGACAGATCCTCGAATGACAGGCGCTGCCGATATACATGAGGCTTGATGGAGCGCCCCCTTCCCATCTCCTGCTCGGCCTGTTGGATGGCCGGCTCTCCAGCCTGACCGGCTGGCCCCTACTCTTGTGGGGCAGGCTGCTGTTGTGCAGGGTCCTCCCCGGGTAGCTCCTGTTCGTACAGCCTCAGTGCGTCCACAAGGGCCATTGCGGCCTGACAGATGTTAACCACTCCTGGCTGAGCTCTGAAATCCATTGTCTGTCGGGCGAAAAGGGCGGACATGTTAGCATGGTGAGTATTCCAGTGCCCATCCCGGTCCACGGGGTGACACGGTGGCCCTGGAGCTCACTGCAGCCTCTGCTGACGTGTTCCCCCTCCTCCACACCACTCCCAATCCCACCTCCACCCCTGGCTGTCCCCCCCAACACTTTTCCTTCCGCACTGCATCCCTCGTCCCACTGGTGCCTTGCACCAGGGAGCCTGAAACCATGCCACCCACCTGCTGGCAGTGCTAGTGCTACCAATGCCAATGATATCCACTACCTCCCATGTCCGGTGCCCACCAGTGGAGTCTAATGTGGATGTCCTCTTGGGTGAGCCATGTGATACCCCGCCATCAGGGTGGTACCTGGTTGTGGGAAGGTGTAGGGGGTCACCATGTGCCACTGGCCAGTTCCATGCATGATGGCATACATGCGGGCAGGTCCCACAGATAGGGCCAAAGGTCACAGTGCATGCGTCCGCTGTTCGTGGTGCGCTCAGCTCTTCCCCTGCTCCTCTTGCAGATGGGTGTACATAGGAGTGAAACACTTGGTGGGCACTGGCTGTGCTGGACCACGCACATTCTGTTGATGGGTTGGCTGGGGTCTCAGGGTTCCCAGGAGAGTGGTCTGGGCAGGGGCGGGTGTGGCATCCAATTGGCTGGTTGCGCTATGCACATTTTAGGGACGCAGTGAGCAGTTAGTGGGGTGCACAGCTAAATGGCTGGCTTGGGGGCAGGGGAAATGGCGGCTACCCCAGTCGCAGGGGAACGCCGTGACGCCACAGCCCATCTCCTGGTCAGCCCTGCTACTCCCACGGCTCTGGTAGATGCACCTCAGCCAACGGCAGCACTGTCAGCCCACGATTGCAGTGTTGGCAACTTTTAGTACTTCCTCTCTGCTCCTCAGCAGCCCTGTCCCCGCTCTTCAATACCACAAGTCAATTGCGCTGTCGTCACCTCCGCTTGACGGGAGCAGAGAATCGCAGGAGGCCGGAGAGAACTGGGTCAAGATATGTTAACACTTGCTGCTGTACACTTTACATGCCATGCTGGCATGGATCGCATTAATGTCACCAGTGAGGTACCAGAGCATAGCGGTCCTTTGGGTGCCCGACGCATCCCTGATTTTCAATGATGCCCGATCCTCCGCCTGATTACAATTCTCAATTCCAACATCGATGAACAGAGAATCCACCCCATTGATTTTGAACACACCATTAACTCCATTTCCCAGTCACTAACTCCAGCTCTCTCTCTGATCACTGAATCAGGCTGTTTGCTCACACGGGGTCCTATTTGACAGTGAAATAAGATTCTGACCACATTTCTGTTCCATCACTCCATCACCTTCCAACATGATGCGAGGCCACTGCTGCCTCACTACATTTGCTGTTAAAACCCACATCGAGGATTTTATTACCTCCATACTGGACTATTCAATGCCTTCCTGACCACCCTCAGATATTCCACACTCCATTAACTTGAGCTTATCCAATGGCCCGCTGCCCTGTCGTAACCGGCACCAAGTCCCTTTAATCTATCAAACCGTCACTTGCTCAGTTTCATTTACCAGCTTCAGGCTCTCGTTTCACATTCAGGAAACAAATGATTCGGTAATACAGTTGCTGATGTACATCAGGTGGAGGCAGGAACCGCCAGGCGAGACAGCTATCGGAGGTCTGCTGGATCCCAGGACTCAGCTGGGTCCCAGCCTAATGCTGAGCCTCTGGAAGTGGGTTACCCAGAGCTGATGGAGCTGATAGGGAGCGGCCGGGACATTCAGAGGGCGATGTCAGCGTAACTCAAGCAGATCCATAGCTGCTTGGAGGAGTCCCAGAGGCTACAGGCGCAGGAGATGGCGCCAGCAATGAGTGACACCAAGGCCAACACTGTTAGGGTGGTGACCACAGTGGAGAGTCTGGTGCACGACGTTGGCACCATGAGTGAAGGTGTCCAAGGCGTCGCGCAGTCGGTGACAGCCATGGCTGAGGGTCTCAGCAGTATGTCTGCCTCGCTGGGGGATGTGACCCAGTACCAGGCTGACCTTGATGAGGTTCTGCGGGACTTGTCCGGCTTTCAAATGGGAATGGCCGAGGCGCTGTGGGGCTTGTCCCAGTTGTAGGTGGGCATTGCTGATGCTCTGCAGAGCATGTCCCAGTCACTGAGGAGCAGCGCTGAGGGCGTTGGCACGATGGTGCGAACCATAGGCAACCACCAGTGCTGGCAGAGCCAGATGAAGCAGGGGCAGCCGGGGCATGAATCAGCTGCCCATCCATCCCAAGGTGAACCCAAGGGCCCTATGACACCGACCGGGAGGAGGGGGTGCTGAGTGCCAACCCGGACCCGTCCCATGGAGTGGTGACGGTGGCCACCAGCTCCCCTGAGTCCCACCTAATGAGGCCTCGTCTCAGCTTCAGCACACAGGACAGGGCGGTATGTGCCATTGACAAGTGAGCTGGGGCCTTCTGGCCCCAGAGATTCCAGAGGACGGTGGCCAGGGGCATCGAGGGCCAAGGGACGAGGTAAGCAGTTGGCTGCCTCCATCTCTGGTTCCTGGGTACACACTTCCAAGGCCCCTGCTCCCAGAGCATACGGCCGCATGTCAGTGACATGTAATCCAGCGGATGTGGTCACATGTCGTTGACGTGTAATCCAGGGGATACGGTCACATGTCAGGGATGTGTAATCCTGGGAATATGAACAAATGTCAGGGACGTGGGGCTGGATTCTCCCACCCCGCCTGCCACAAGGATGCCACGTGCGAGCCCCATAGAACGGAGAACCCCATTGACTTCGGGCTGGATTCGCTGGTTACCGGGCGAACAAGGACGGAAA